>NC_067142.1:79563756-79713756 GCF_903995435.1 Acomys russatus | reverse complement strand
CACGCAAACGCATCCCTATTAAACCATAACCTTCTTTGTTGTTTATCCCCAAGATCTCATGTTAATATCATAACATAGCATAACTTTGAAATCCCCAGTCCTTAATATTTTCCCAACACTTTTAAAGTTCTAAGGATCTTTAACATATCTAAAGGTCTCATTATTGTGAGTCCCTATAAAATAACCAGGACTGACCAGGGCATGGTTATAATCAGATCAAAGTGAGCCCAAAATCTAATTGTAAAAAGCTTGGTGTCCAGCATCTAAAACTCACTCATGATCATCTGGGCTTCAAAGATGCACTTATCCAGCTTTTCCATCCACCACACACCACACACACACACACACACACACACACACACACACACACACACACACACACACAGAGCATGAATCTTGTCCCCTAGATTCAGGCTGGCTCCACTCTGCACTGCCACTGTCCTTGGTGGTCATCTCACAGTCCTGTTGCCTCCAATATGCTGAGGTAGCCGCTGAAACTGAGACTGCACCTTCACCAATGGCTCCTCCCACACAGTGACAACCCTCAGCTTCTCTCCATGACCCCTTCGATCCTAGGCCTTTTACCACAACTGAGGCTGCGCCGTCGCCGATGGGCTCTTAGAGTGTCAAGCTTCATCGGCTCTCCATGCGGCTTCACTCCCGCAGATTTCCATGCCAACAAAACCAGTACCACACAGGAGATTCTTATACAAGTTTAGCTGCCAACTTGAGACACAGCCGTAGCCCACTTTGGACCACAGCTTGTGTGTGCTAAACCCCAAAGAAATATTTTCCAGATGATTTCATGTCAATAATGTTAGTCTTCTATTAATCACAGATGATTATTTATGCACAAATAACCATCATAAACTGTCCCAGTGAAGCAAAGTTTTTACATATATGGATTCTTAATCAAAAATATCACATAAACGCCCTGATAGTCTTTTCACTCCTCAGAAATTTCATAAGGAAAATATTAATTCTGATAGAAAGCTGCTATGTGAGCTGAGAGCCCTTGTCCCAAAGAGGGCATCTGGATGGCTTCTGGGAGATAGATGGAGCCAACTTTGTTCTGACAGAATGCAGTAGTTACATTATGAACAAAGTTATCTTCGTCCAAAGCTGTGTGTGTTTGTATGTGGGGTCCTGGGTGGAAGTTACATGAAATTCATTGACCTATTTATGCATCTCACTAAGTCACCCATCAAATAATCCTTCAGATCAGCTCTGCGTGCAACGCTGACTGCGGTGACCGACCCTGTTCCCTCTGTTATCTCCATCTCTCATAGCGTTCCTATCTTCCATGTTCCCACAGAACATTCCAGCTAATCTCTAAGCACCCAACGCTTTTCCCACCCAAATTGCTGAATGCAACCACAATCTTCCCAAAAAACAACATGGCCATGGCTATCACAGCAATGCCCATTCTGTGGCACCAATTTCTTCTCTAGCTGTGTTTTTCTGTTGCTGTGATGAACACCATGACCAAAAGCAACTTGGAGAGGACAGGGTCTATTTTATTTTACACCGGCAGGTAACAGTCCCTCACCGAGGGAAGTCAGGGAGGGAACTTGAGGCAAGAAGCAGGAAGCCAAGAAGGACACTACTTACTGGCTTGCTCTCCATGGCTTTATCAGCTTTATCCTTGCACAACCCAGGAGCTTCTTCAACCAGATACACCAGCCTTTCCCTTGTAGATGGTGAGACTGCAAACACTTTTCATCAATTCTCAATGATTGCTTTTAGCATTTATTGATGATCTCATAATTTCTTTTTTTTTTTCCTTCTATACTTATGAATTGGCAATGGAACTTAAAGAGGGATATTTTCATCTCTCCAATAAATGGCTTCTGGGAGATAGATGGAGCCAACTTTGTTCTGACAGAATGCAGTAGTTACATTATGAACAATGTTATCTTCATCCAAAGCTGTGTGTGTTTGTATGTGGGGTCCTGGGTAGAAGTTACATGAGATTCATTGACCTATTCATGTATCTCACTAAGTCACCCACCAAATAAGCCTTCAGATCAGCTCTGCATGTGAACACTAACTGTGAAGACCGTGTGAGTGATGCCCTCACTCATTTACATCAATACATTACATTAATACAAACCCATGAATCTCAATGGTATTTACTGGGTTATGGCCCAGTTGGCATTAAAAATCACCCTAGATTTAGTTACAGGGTGTGTGTGTATTCAAGATATCTCTGGTGACTTTGCATAAAGTTCATAAATTTCAACTTCATAACAGGTGCAATATGGCTTCCCATGTGTTCTGAGTGGAATGTGAAATGTCCTCCATAGGCTCATTTGAGCACTTGGTCCCCAGGTGGTAGAGTGGTGTATAGAGAAGCTATAAAAGCATTGGGACATAGAGCCTGGCTCAATGTACCTTAGCTACTAGGGAAGTAATGTAGTGGCTGGCTGGTTGGTTGGCTGGTTGGTTGGTTGGTTGGTTGATTAGTTGTTTGTTTGGCTTCTTGTTTGGCTGATTGGTTGGATGGATAGATGGATGGATGGATGGATGGATGGATGGATGATGGGTGGATGGACAGCTGATGGTTGGTTGGCTAGTTGGTGGTTGGTTGGTTGGTTGGTTGGTTAGTTGACTGATTGGTTGGTTGGTTTCTGATTAGTTAGTTGGTTAACTTGTTTCTTGACTATTTATTTGCCTTTTAAACAATGCCATGCATTTGAATCAGTGATGTTCAGCCTCAATCTCTTAGGTTCTAGCATTACAGATCTGCCTGAGCACACTTAGATCTCCTCAAGCCAATAGGGAAAATGAGATATAAATGTACATGATTGTTTGCCATCTATCCTTCAACATTTAGAATTGTTGTATGTAGTGAGACAAATAGTTCTTGGATAGAAAATGCAAAGAAAATTAATTTGAAATTTTCAGCTGTTCACCAATGTTCCCTGGTTTTAGCATAATATGTTGGAAAAGGAACTGAACCTATAATCTGGGTGGATACTTACATTTAAACCAGCTCTGTGGAACTGGGGAGATGGCTCAGTGGGTAGCATACTTGCTGCAAAAGCACAAAGTTCTGAGTCTTGGTCCCTAGCACCCATGTAAAAACAGTGCTGGGGGTAGGGGCAGACAGACGGAGTCCCAATGTTAGATAATCAGCCAGCTCAGCCTCAACAGCAAGCTCCAGGATCAGTGAGAGACAAGAAGGCAAGCAGAATCAGCCTTTGTCCTCCACATGCACATGCTTGGGTAGGCACTCTCACAGACACAGATACAGACACACACATTCAATCACACACAGACACACACACACATTCACTCACACACACAGACACACACGCATTCACTCACACACACAGACACACACACACATTCAATCACACACAGACACACACACATTCACTCACACACACAGACACACACACACATTCAATCACACACACAGACACACACACATTCAATCACACACACAGACACACACACGTTCACTCACACACAGACACACAGAGAGATATACTCATTCTCTCCCTCCCCTCTCTTCCCCCTCCCCCCTCTCTCCCTCCTTCTCCCTCTTCCTCTCCCTCATACACATGCTCACATGCTGTAAGAAACAGCGCTTATTTAAGGAATTGTCATCATCCTAGAAAATATATCCAATTACAAAAGAACCACTCTGGTTTGTGACTGTTTGATAATTAAATAGCTAGAAATATTTGGAGAAGAAGGAGCCTCTGGTTTCTCTCAAACTAAGTTGTTCCAACCAGGGTGACCTAAGTGCAAATGAAGCTGAGGCAGCACTTTCATATTTCCAGGAAACCCTCACGGCAGACTTCAGCCCTCAGAGAAGGAACCAGCCCTCATTAGAGCTCCCAGAAGTAAAATTAGAAGTCAGAGAAGAAAAAAGTTCTTACTGGTAGCGTGTTTGGCACGGCAAAAGGGGGTCTCAGTGGAGGCAGAGAGTGTGCTTAGCCCCTGCGCGACCTTCCCCGCATCCTGCTGACAGAGGCCAGAAGGCAGGCATGAAGCAGGCCTGCTGAGGCAGCGCCCTGTCTGGCATCCCAAGGGGCTGAGGCTATAGGTCACAACCAAACCAGGGGAAATTCGAGAATTCTGTCTGTGGTTTTAAAGTCGGGTCTCCTCCTCTCACAACCTTCGCCCACAAGCGAGGTCCTGCCCTGTGTTGGCCACTATCACGAATGGTGAGTTTCAGAATCACTTGAGAAGCCTTTCCCTGCTTCCTGAGTTATGGTTTGAATGTGAAAGGTCCCCCAGAGACCCGTGTTTGAACACCTGGTCCCCAGCTGACAGCGCTGTTTTAGAAGGTCTTGGGACCTCTGGGGCGTGGGCCTCACTGGAGGAGGTGGCACAGTATAAGGATAGAGGGTTAGAACTTGGCCCCACTTTGGGTCCAATTCTCCGCTTACAAGCAGCCTTACCAAACTGCCACCACTGCTGTGAGCCACTCCATCACCATCCCTCCCCCACCCTCAAACCGCGGATCCAAATGAGCCCTTCCTTCCTTGGGTGTTTACAGCAACTAGAAACATCAGCCATACAGCAGGCACCTCTCAGTGTGTCTCCCTGACGGTGACTGCTAGTTCTTCTTGCTCTTCCAAGGGACTCAAGTTTGGTTCCCAGCGCCCACATCAGGTGGCTCACAGCTGTCTGTAGCTCTAGCTCTGAGGAATCCAATAATCCAATACCCTCTTCTGACCTCCAGGGCACCTGCAGACACATGCATTTACACAAACACACATGCATAAATAAAAATTAATCTTTTCTTTCTAATTGTTCAGGATAGAATTTTTTGCTAGTTAATATTTTGTCTACTTGGAACAGACTTAGACATATCTAGGAAGAGCGGATCTCAACGGAAGAATTGGCCCCATCAGAGTGGCCGACGGGTACATCCGGGGGAGTGTTGTCTTGATTAATGTTTGAAGTGTGAGGACCCAGGCCATATGGAGAAGCCAATACTCAGCGTTTCTTTATGGCATCTGCTTCAGTTCTTGCCCTGACTAGGATGGACTGTGACCTGGGAGCTGTGAAGTGAAATCAACCTTTCCTCTGGTCATGGACTTTTTCACAACAGCAAGAAACCAAACCAAATCTCCAACAATTTCTGAGGAGCCCTGAACATCACTCTGCATTTTGTACTATACATTTGTGTGAAGCGGAATTCTTAGCATTGATGACTATAAAACCAAAATGCCAAGCAACTCTGGGAAATGTTGAAGATGCTAACATCCTGCAAGTAGAAGATAAGTCAGTGAAGATTTAATTTTTTAATTTAATTATTTTATACATATGAGTGTTTTCCCAAATGTGTACACATGCATGATATGCATGCTTGGCACTTGTGGAGGTCAAAAGATGTCATCAGATCCCCTGGAACTGGAGTTGCCAATGGCTGTATACTACCATGTAGGTTAGCCATCTCTGCAGACCCAAGATTTAATTCTTTATGTCAGAATGAACAAGTACATCTCTTTTATTGGTATGTAATATTCTCATCATTAATAAATGGAAAAATACATACGCATCAAAAAAGTGTTTTAAAATAAATTTCTTTATGATCTATTATGGATGTTTGTTTGAGTACCTATTTCATAAACATGTATACCTGAGTTTGCATAAGAATTTCCCAGTACAAGAGACCATGAATGGAAAAAAGTTTTAAAGTCCCTACTGTACTTCATAGAGAGCTACAAGCCCTAGCGGGAGGCTCCAGACGGAAGCTTTGGACACTGGAGAACAGGGGAGCCCTAGCCTGGAGATCCTGAGGGTGAGCCTCAACGTGGGTCTCACCACTTGTCTGGCTTTCTCAGGGGTGGGTTTCGGGGAGCTGAGACAGGCCAGGGATCTGGGTTGTAGGTCTCCAGGTTATTTATGACACACAGTATATCGACTATAATTAATAGTGTATCCCATAGCCTCCGCGTTGCCAAGTGTTTTCGTCAGAAAGAAGCAAGCGAGTGCAGTGCATTTCATCAGTTAGCATGACCTGATCACTGCGTGTATAGACACATCCCATTGCATGCAGCATCGCACTGCATACATCCTGAACAAACACGCAGTCATCGTATGTGAAATAAAAACTAACCACGTTTTTAAAAAAGTTATTGTGCCTAATATATGTGTGTGCGTGTATAAAGTTCCATAGGTTTTTCATACCTACATAAACTATGCTTTTCACACCTTGTGTGAAGCTATTTGAATGTACAGTTGAGTTTATACTCTATGGATACAGAACAATCTAGTAAATTTAGAATGCTAATGACTGGTGTTGCTTGGATAAAACTTGGCCAGTAGGTGGTGCTGTTCTCTTTGTTAACAGGATGGAGGATCCTGCAGAGGGGCTGCTGCCTTCCAAAAATGATGACTTCAGAGATGTGACTAGCACGCAGGAAGCCCTGGACTCACCTCAGAGCCCCACAAAAGTGGACATATAGGCACATACTAGCAATACCATTATCCCGGAGGTGGGAGACAGCACAATCAGAAGTTCAAGGCCATCCTTAGCTAACTTATCAAGTTTAAGATTAGCCTTGGCTACTTTTGAGAACCCCCCCATCTCGAAACAAACAAACGAAATCAGAGACATGCGTGCTTTTCATCTATCATGTATGAGTTCAGGAAGAAGGGATAAATGGCACCTGCTGGGAGAGCGAACTTGGTAGCAATCGAAAGAAGCACCTGTGGTAGACAGTGACTCTCAAGAGTGAACAGCTGCTTTCCTCAGGTTTCCGGTGTCGTTGGAAAAGTGATACACCTAAAAATAACAATCTAAGTAATATTCACTTATTGGGTAATATGAGAATAATTCTTTCCGCTGTGTAGCCTTGTTCTCAGCACTCTGATACGCTAAGTAATCCCTCCCAAAAAATTATGGGGGAGGGAGCACCACTGTATTCATCAGCTTTCCATTACTGTAATAAAACACCTCAGGCTTGATTTACTATGAGGAAAGGTTTGTTTTAACTCATAGTTTTGCAAGTTTGGGTCTACGTTCAATTGCTTTGGGACCTCTAGCATGGCAGCATATCATAGAAGTAATGATCTCATGGCCAGGAGCAAAAAAGCAGGAAGAAGGGGCCAGAGCCCACAATCACATGACCCCGTGGTCTGTAGCATCCTGATGTGCCCTACATCTTAAAGGCCTGACACCTTCCAGTAGCTGCAAGGTGAGGACCGAGCCTTTATCCGTGCACCTGAGGGGACCCATTATCTAACCACACCCATAGTTATCCTCATTTCGGGGAAGTATAAACTGAGGTCTACCGTCTTCCAGCTGGTGAAGGGGTGGAGCTAAGTGTTTCCGCCCCAGAGTATATGCTCTAAACACCCACAGCTAAGACATCATCGTGTTCTCCGGCTCTGGTGAAAACAGTTCTATCCTGGCACCAAGTGGGCAATTACGAGAGTGATGACTGGAAAAGAGGAGGAGATGCTCACCTGGCCTTTTCCACACTGAACAGATAGAGAAGTTAACGAGTCCATCCCTGAAAGCCCTGTCACGTGGCTCATTCACCATCTGACTCAACAGAGGAATCCCTTTTACGGTTTTTCTGAGGGCTTTACCACAAAATAAGTCACCTGAAAGCGCACCTCTTCCTCAAGCCTGGACGGTTCAATGGTCACCAGCACTAAAGATGAGGTCAAAGGTGTCCTCTTCAATTCCTCCCTTAGTGACAGAGGGAGCAAGAGCCAGCCTCTGCTCCCAACCCACCCACCCATTTGTCCTGGCCTCTGCACCCCACCCACCCACCCACCCATCCATTTGTCCTGGCCTCCGTGCCCCACCCACCCACCCACCCATTTGTCCTGGCCTCCACGCCCCACCCACCCGCTTTCCTCCAGCTTGACTTCCCACAGAAACAAGGGCGAAGGAGAGTTGGGACGGGCAGAGTCTAGTCTAAGCATGCTAGCTCATCTCTGGAGACGTGTCCTGTCACTGCACTGCCTACTCAACCTTAATCAACACCTGTATGCTTCAGTTTCCTTGTTTGTATAATAGACACGCCTCCTTTCAGGGGAGTCAAAAACAGACAAATTAGTATGAGTGAAACAGAGCTACGCCAAGAATACAGTAAGAGCGCTATAAATTCCAGCTCTAAAGGGTGAGGACATAGCTCAGCTAAAGAGCATCCACCTAGCACGCACCATGCTTGGAGTCCTCCACCAGCACCACAAAAAGGGACATTTTATCATTTACTATCCGATCTGAGTCACTTCAGAACCTTATAGATGGAGTGCAGAGAACTCTTTCCATTTGCGTCTGAACTTCAGAAAATTCACAGAGCTCCCCTAGAACATAACGAGCCTGAGAGAGAGGAGACGAAAGCAGCCGATGCATAAGAGATGCCCGGAGAATAGCTGCTGCTGCTGCTGTCACTCTCGTATGACAAGGGCAGGCTTATTTTGTATATATGTCCTTCTCGATTGACTAGCATGTATTAATTCTACAAGCTAACAGGCATTTCTATATGCACACAGATAATGGTGGATAGGCTTCCATCCCAAACTGTCCGCTCCGGTCTCGAGTTCTATATGTTTGGTCATTTATTTTGTTGTTTTTGTCTTAACTTTGTTTCTCTTCCTGCCCTCAACACCCTATGCTGAAGAAAAAATATAATATAAAACAGCAGTGTGAGCCACAGCCTGTATGCAACACCGTTGTCTAAAACAGCTACTTCCTTGTCACTGACAGAAGCAACTCAAAGGAGAAAGGGTTTACTTGTGCTCATGTTTTGAAAGGATACAGCCCACCACCACAGAGAGGGCATGGGGGTGGGGGAGGGGCACCTCCAGGGCTTGCTTATGTCTCACTGGGCTAAGAAACAGAAAGAGCTGGGGCATCTGGCTGGTCACCCCAGTGAACACCTTCCTCCAGCTACACTGACTTCTCAAAGTTCCTCAGCACCCGAACCACCAAGTGTTCAGACACCAGCGGAGCCTGTGTAGGGCACTTTACATTGAAACCATAGCAATGTCAAAGCCGACCAAATCTCAATAAAGCTAAATAAAGTCAGCTTTTGATTTTACAGGTCTCTTTTAGTTTTGTTTTGCTTTGGTTTTGGTTTTTAAAAGCAATGTCAGAGGTTGGCACTGAGCATCTTCCTCTATTATGCTCCACCTTATTTTTTTATTATTATTATCTTTATCTTATGTGTGGTTTCCTATATGTATGTTCTGTATACCATATGCATGCCTAGTGCCCAGGAGAGGCCTGAAGAGGGCATCAGATCCATTGGGACAGGAGTTCTAGATGGTTATGAGCCACCATGTGGGTGCTGGGAATCCAATCCAGGTCCTCGGCCCTCGGGCCCTCTTCCTTTTTATTTTTAAGACTGATATGTCACTAACCCTGGAGCCCCATGATTTGGCTGGCTAGCTGCCATGAGCACCTGGGATCACTAGCCTCCACTCCCTCCCCCCCACCACCACTGTTCGTGGTTTTACAGAGATGCTAAAAGTCCCAACCCAGGTCCTCAAACTTATATGAAAATCACTTTACCAATTTATCTATCTCCCTGAGCCCCAGTTTCTAAGCATATTCAACACAGCTAGTCACCAAGAACACACAACTCAAAGGTGGCTACTACCCTACTAGGTGGCTTCTTTCATATAAAGGTAAGGCTAGAACACGAAAATGAAGAGAATCCATAGAACTATTTTGAGAAATAATATGAATATTTTCTTTAAAAAAAAACTAAAATAGAACTATTGTATTCAGCAAGGCCATTACTAGTTACATGATCAAAAAAGAAAGGAAATTGCTATGTAAAAGAGGCAGATGATACCTAAGTTATAGATGACTAGGTAAAGAAAATGTGAAAGAGAAGACAAAGTAGATAGATACATAGATAGATAGATAGATAGATAGATAGATAGATAGATAGATAGATAATAGGTAATAGAGATGACAGATGTGGCTATGGATTTAATGGAAAACTACTCAACCATACAGTATTATGAAATCCTGTCATTTATGGCAGCATAGATGAGCCTGGGGGCACATAACAAGGTGAAATAAGCCATGAACAGAAAACAGCTGCCACATGATCTCTCTCACTTGTGAAATTTGAGAAAGTTGATCTCATAGAGTTTAAGAGTATGGTCCCAGGATGGGGAACAAAAGGCTATTGAAGAGGTTGGCCATTGGGCATGTTATACTTAGTGAGAGGAAGGCTGGGTGCTGGTTGCTATTGTACAGTAGGGTGGGGATGCTGCACAATCATGAGGGAGGGGTTTGGATGTGCCCACCACGAAGAAGCTAGTTGTTGACGATGATGGGCGTGGCCATTGTGCCCTTGATTGGATCTTTGACGTACACTTATCAAAGCATCACTTGGAAGCTGGAGACATGCTCAGGGAGTAATCGCTTAGTCTGTGTAGTAAGCTGGCTTCAAAACTTCCTTCTTTTCATAATTTGAAGATGATGAATCAGTCATTGAATTGGCTATTGCAGTATTGTCCACTCTCATAAGACTTCAATTTTACAATCGCACAAATATTTGGAAGTTTGTTTGAAGTTCTGTAAAAGTGAAATACGAATTATATCTTCATATGAAGATATTTCAAGTCATTAGATTTAAAACTTTGCTAAAATAATCATTTCAACAAACAGAAATCTCTTCAACAAACGGAAATCTCTTGGTAAGTTTCTTAAAAAAATAAAAATGACACTTATAAGGGCCAACAAGAGGGCTCAGGGAATGACAGCGGCACAGGCCTGGAGACCTACGTTTGATCCTCAGACCCCACATAAAGATGCCATCCGCTAATCTGTATATGTGTACCACGTCACGTGCGTCCACATGCGTACATCATGCACATACAGATCCACAATTTAAAACTTCCATGTGTCTTAAGGGCAAATGGTATGATTTACTAGGTACCCAGGGAATGCAGTTTGACAAAGGTCTTTGTAATGGAATTTTAAATTACTTTTTAATCAGTGCTGAATGTAGTCATATTTGTAAATAAATTGCAAAGTGAGCCTTTACCTGTGTGTGTGTGTGTGTGTGTGTGTGTGTGTGTGTGTGTGTGTTTTCTTGAGTTGCTAATTTTTGTAGAAAAAAAAATCCATCTTTATTTTACACTATTTTCAGATGATTGGTAGGCATATATTCTAGTAAATGCAAAAATAAAACCATAATGTAGACTTCGGTGCTGTTTCTATAAGGGAACTGTAGAGACATTCCAGGAAAAAGAAGGCTGTAGACTAAATGGGAAATTTCCCCCTCAGATCAAGCTCCCACCAACCCAGCTGCCAAGACTTTCCCCCACCCTCACCCCCATCCCCCCCCCCCGCAGTGGTGGGGGTGTCCTATGGGCCATGAGACAGAATAAACCTCTACTCCCCCAACTTGTTTGTGTCAGGTAACTCATCACAGTGATGAGAAAAACTGACTTTAAAAGGTGGACTCTGAGGGCTGAGGACATGATGGCTTTAAGGACATTCATTTGCTTCCAGGCTGGCAATGAGCCCAGGAGAAATCACAATAAACAGCTCCAAGTAACTGATCTTGACAAACCTCTAGCATTTAGGGCAAAGGAGATGTCTCAGTGGGTAAACTGCTTACTAGGCAAGCTTAGAAGCCTGAGTTCAAATCCCCAACACCCACATACATCCAGAGAGGCATGTGGGAGGTAGAGACAGAAGAGTTCCCAGAGGCTTACTGTCAGATTCATCTCGTGTAGGCAACCACAAACAAACAGTGAGATGAAATGCAGCGACTGACACCCAATGTTACCCTCAGGCATCTACAGTGTACCACAATGTTCTCACTCTCTCGCTGTGTATCTCTCTCTGTATCTCTGTCTCTCTGGCTGTCACTCTCTTTCTCTCCTCCCTCCTCCCATTCCCCTCTTCCCCTCTCTCTTCCATTGGGTTATAATCTTCTTTATAAATCAATAACATAATCTCAACAATGTAAAATACAAATCTTCCTCTTTGCTTCTGAGGGTCAGTAGCTGGGAGTTGATTACTTGGTTAGTTTGGTGTTTTCCACAATTCAACCAAGAAGTGATCTGAACATGTACCAAAGTGTCCAGTGTTTTTATCCTAGCCTTCAGAAGAAAAAAAAAAAACTCCCCTTTTTCTAGAAGCCACCTCCATGGATGTTGGTTTTGTATTGCTCTATAGTCCTTCCATTTTTCTGCAGGTTCCCTGAGGAGGTACCCAGAGAGCCATGGCTCCCCTCTGAGGGCATACGCCTAAGTAAGTGTGAGTTTAGCACCCCAGATGACAAGGGGCATGGCTGTGTTCACAATCAGAGCTTCTCTAGTCCCCGACAAAGAAAAGCACTCTCGTTGAGAAGACCGGCTGGCTCTGGCATTCTGTGTGGGACAGCATCTCTTGGCAAAAGGTTCCATACGGTTAGGGTGATAGCTGAAAATACTTGAAAGTCCTCAGATCAAAGGAAAACCTTTATTCTCTCCTCACCCTCATCTGAGAACCTAGGTTCACCCTCTTTTCTGGAGAAATCCCCTTCAGGAAACGAGCTGAGCTCCCTGGCTGCCAGGCTGTCTCCCGGGGTCATTCCAAGCTGGCAGTTTTTATGGGATATTTGTTATCACAGCAGCTTCTCGTCCTAGAGGTCAGCGAGTCTGACTGTTATTACCCTCCATATTTGCTTTGGCGGATCTCAGCTGTAATACTGATTTAGTTAAATATAACTGACATACAAGTTGTACACATTGCTGTAGGCTGAATTCACAAGTCACAGTAAAGCTCAGAATGACTTTATGATTCAGGAAGGCGCCAGTTGAGGGTGGCACACACCTTTAATCCCAGCACCTGGGAGGCAGAGGCAAGTGGATCTCTGTGAGTTCGAGACCAGCCTGGTCTACGGAGTGAGTGCCAGAGCTACACAGTGAAATCCTGTCTTGAAAAGCCAAGAGAAAAGAAGACTCAGGAAGGCAGTGGGAGGACACAGATGTCTCTGTCACAGTCACACAGGTATAAATCTAACACCCCACCCTGCCACCCATCAATGATCCTGAAAATGTGTGTCAATCACTTGTGGAGTGAAATTACACAGTTACTCATCCAGCAATTTGATTCTGTCAAGAAAACACTTAAGACCAAAAGGTTCAGGGTAGGGAGGCAGAGAGAGGGCCACTTCAGGAAAGCAATCACACACACAAGCATGAGGATCTGCTTGGAACCCCAAGTACCCACATAGACAACTAGTGCAGTGCTGCACAACTGTAATTCCAGTGCTGGGGGGGCAGAGGCAGGAGTGCCCCCGGGGCTCACTGGCAACCAGTGTGTCTTGCACTACAGGTTCAATGAGAGACTTTCCCTTTAAACATGATGATGATGATGATGGTGGTGGTGGTGGTGATGGTGATGATAACGATGATACTAATAATAATATTCAGATTGATTGAGAAAGATACCTGACATAAACTTCTGATACACACACACTCCACACACATAAACCCACTTACTCACACTCACACACACATACACTTACACATACTCACACATACTCACACACTCACTCTCACACACTCACTTACACTCAAATACAGACACACACACACACACATACACACACACACACACACACAGAATTGATATGTGCACTGATGGAAGTTGGAAAGCCCCACAATTTACCGTCTTCACCCAGAGAGCCAGTCTGGGCCTCCTCTCTGAGGCCAAAGGCCTGACAAGCAGAATGGGTGTTTTGAATAGAAAAATACCTATTCGTTGATCTATGCTGATATTTCCAATACCAACGCATTTCCATACATAACACCAACAATGCAGAGTCATGAGTGCCATCTCTTTTATCAGAAGAGTGCTAGGAGACTTGAAGGGTAAGGAAGGAGCTAGAAGCTTCCCAAAACACTATTTAACTGGAATGTTGACAACTCATCATTGCCAAAAAATGCTCTCAGTTATTTGCTTTGATGTGAACTTTTTTTCATTTTCGATAAATCCCAACATCTGCATCCTGACCCAATGATATACACCTATAATGCCCGCAAACACTTGGGAGGCTGAGGCGGGATTGTAAATTCTGGGCCAGCCTGGGCTACAGAGTGATACCAAGTATACAAAAGCCAATGACCGTATGTCAGAATGACAAATGGCTCATTTTCTCTCATCTACAAAATCTAGATTCCCCTTGGGAAGAGAAGGGGAGCCAAAGGGAGGGGGTGAAGGGGAGGAGTTTAGGTAGGAGAGCAAATATAAGCAAATGACGTGTGTATGAAAATGTCATATGAAACTCATTTGATGAAGTATTTAAAAATTGATTTTAGAAAGTATGTTTCAAGTGCCCAAGTGACTAGCCACAGCATCCATGATGGCTCACAGGCATCTGTAGCTCTAGTCCCAAGGTATCCGGCACCCTCTTTCAGCCTCAGTGGGCACTGTGGGCACACAGCACACAGACAGATCTTCAGGCAAGCACTCATACACATAAAATAAAAAGAAATAAAATCTCAGGAGCAAAATCTTTTTTAAAAATTGACTTCTTAACTTTGATGGGTAACGGTAAACCTGGTTACAGGTGTAGGGAAGTGGGGGACGGAAGGATGGTGGGTCCTTCCTTGCTGATCTAGCTCAGGGTTCAGGGAGAGACTCTGACTCAAAAGGAATAAGGTGGGACCTGGTAGAACAAGACACCTGATAGGACCTCCTCTGGCCAACTGGAGAGCTCTTGGAGACCACGCATATACAAAACAAACCACTTGACTTCTAAGAATTTTCCCCCAGGAAACAGGACCTTGGACAACAGTGCTTGTAGCAGCATTGTTTACAAAAATAAAACCTAGGAATTGCTTGAAAAGGAATCTTCCAAGAGTCAGCCAGTAAACCCCTGGCAAGGCCCTGGGGCAGCTTGTCAATAGATGTTATCATGTCAAAGCATTACAATGCTCTGAGTCAACGCCACACAAGACAATTCGTTTTTCATTTATTTCTTTCTTGACCCATGGGAATCAAGAAGTCATTTGCTGAATCTGCAGATACTGGAATGGTGTTCTACAAATGTCGTGATTGGTCAAATAGCACATGCTGTAAGACGTCAAACTTTTTCAACTTAAGGAAATTTAGTTTTTTGCTGAGTGTAAGGTCCAGCTTGATGAAAATTGATGTGTTCTTGAAAATAATGTAAATTTGTAGCTCATTTGTTTTGCTTTGCTTTTTGTTGCTGTTTTGCTTGTTTGTTGTTCGAGGCAGTAGCCCAGCCTGGCTTCACACTGGCCATCTGTCTGCCTTCCCTCCCAAGTGCTGACACTGCAAGCATAAGGCAGCATCTCAGCTCCAGTGAGGATTGTTTTTGTGGTGGAATGTCAGAACTGTCATTTGGGTCATGATAATGACAGCGTTGTTTCCGCCTTGTGTACATTTGCTGATGTTTTCCCCCCCAGATTTGTGTATCAGTTGCAAAAAGAGAGTTGCTGAGGTGCAAACTCCAGTGATGGATCTCACTTCCGGCTTCTAAACTGTGTCTTCAGTACCTATTTCAACCCAACAACAAAAGGCAGAACAAAGAGCTTTTCTGAATTTCAAGGTGTTCTCCAAAGCCAAAAACAAACAGAATAAAAAGATAAACTACCTAGAAAAAAAACTTGTGGGAGATGGAGTGTGGGTTCCCTCAGATAAACCCCTAGTGAGTTATGTAGCTGGTGCATCCCAGACGGCCAAAGCTAAGCTGATCTTTGTTGTTCGAAAATAAAAAGTGAAGGCTGGAGAGATGGCTCAGGGATTAAGAGCACTCGCTTCTCTTCCAGGGAACGCAGGTTCAAATCCCAGAACCCACATGGCAGCTCACAACTGTCTGGAGCAATAGTTCCAGGAGATTCAGCACCATCCCACATGCGTATGTGCAGGCAACGTATCAACACACATAAAATAAAAATAAATTATGAATTGTGGCATGCACCTGTGTTCTCGGTGACCCAGAAGCAGCTCAGAAAGATTAACGAGAACTGAGAGTTGAGGACCAGCCTGTCAACATGGACGCTCCTCCATCTCAAAAACTAAGTAAATATGAAGGTTTGGTTTCTAGATTTACGCCTGTGAGTGTTTCGCTTGCGTGAGTATGTGTGTGGATTTGGGCCATGCCTGGGGTGCACAAAGTCAGAAGAGGGTGTCATATCCATTGGGAACTGGGGTTTCAGATAGACTGCTGTGAGCCAGCAGATAGGTGCTGGGAATTGAACACAGGTCCCCTACAAGAGCAGCAGGTAGTCCAAACCTGGGAGCCATCTCTCCAGCCCCAAACTGGAGCTTTGTGGAAATATCTCTGTGACTATTGGTTCACATCTACTCTGAAAAAAATTAACGCTCACATTTAAACCATACATATGGGGGGAGGGGGAGAGCTTTAAAACAGAGAAACATAAATTCCCCCAGAACAGGATATCAGCAAAACCAACAACTAAACAGCCTAAACCTACCATATCCTGATTTTCTGTAAACACAACCTGTGGCGTTTTCTAGCATAGTACAAACATGTGCCTTTGCTCTGACTTTTGTGTAGGCAGAGGATGAGGAATGTCTGTGGCTGTTAATGAGGCATGCATCAATCTACTTTAATGTTTACAGGTCTTCCACGGTGAGAGCTATACAGCTGGTCAACAAATGCACTCTATCCTGCCCTTCAAAATGCTCATTTCTGAGAAATGCAGTGAAGACATCCCTACCACTCTGAAATGGGAACCTGGGGTGACCCACTGTCAAATACCAGACACAGAGATCTTGTGAGCTCAGGCTCATCACGTCAACAGCAGCCTCTCGCTAGCCCTGCCCTCCTGCCCAACTGCTGTGGAGATGGTCCAGGGGTGAAGAGCACTCCCTGCCCTTCAGAGGACCCACGTTGGTTCCCACCACCCATAAGGTAGCTCACAAGACACATGTAACTCTGATGCCCTCTTCTGGCTACCATGGGCCCTGTGCTAGCATGCACACACACCCCTACATGCATGCACATAATCTTAAATATTTTGTGGAAAACCTTTAGATTTCATGTTTTGTAAGAGCCAGGAAACTGCTCTGTGGTAGGAGTCCTGCCTGCACCAAAACACAAAGCGTTTCAATTCAGAAACACTACCCACGAATCTTAAGGCCTACTGTGCACTGCAACACTGTTGTTCCCTGTCAAAAGTGGCCCCAGTCCCGTGTGTTTCACTCAAGAGTCCCGTGTGCTAGCCTTTCTCTCTCCTTCGCGTGGTCAAGCTCCGGTAGGAAGCCCTCCACACTGTTCTTGAGGGTTCACCGTAGGCCTTTACTCATAGTTACTTGACTCTGGCCTGACTATAGGCACTCCATCTTACCAGGGGGAGAAAACCATTTGAAACATTAAGACTAATGACCTCTCAGATTGCTGAGAATAAGTGACTGCTGAGAGGTCAGCCCTGAGCAGGGCATCCGCGCCCCACTCGTTCCAAACTCTGGGAATGATACGGGGGGGGGGGGGGGGGGGGAGACAGGAGAAACATAAAAGCCAGAGGATGGAGAGGAGAGCTGTGAAATGCCATCTTCTGGGCCTGGCGAGGCCGCTGCTCTCATGAACTTGTAATGGTGATGGCCCGCACAAGACTGAACCCGTCCACTTCCTATCGTGGATGGGGAGGTTGGGGGGGGGGAGGGGGTGGGCTGCAGGCAGTTAATGGTTGTGGTATAGGCACTGCTGAGTTGCCCTTGCTCCAGTAAGTAGCTCTGCCTATGCTCCCACAAGCAACCCTAACCAAATGCAGAGGGGCACACAAAGAAAAGACATGAAAGCAGAACTGAGGAATTGCTGGGAAGCAGGGTCCAGCCAAGGGGAGAGTAGAGGAGAGTGGAGGAGAATGTGACAAAGGTGCATCTTGTGTAAGTATAAAGTTGTGAAAAGAATTAAATGTTTTAAATGATGCTTATTAACCCAAGAGAATCTATAATTGTATGGAGTGAAGCAGAAAAATTATCACTAAGAATTCAGCCACGGTAAGTAAAAGATCATTCCAAAGGCATAGATAACGTCCTAATATTCTTTTTCTTTTATTACAGCAAATCAAATGTCATATAAGTTTATTGTTTTATGATCCTCTGAACCCAAAGACCTCCTCTCTATGTCTCCTATGAACCCATTAAACCCTTTCCACGTCACTAGAATGATTAGAGTGTTCACTTCGGCTTCTTTGCACCGTGTACTTGCAAAGACATGATGACTGCTCACTTTATTGCTGGTCATTGAGTTCAGCTGGGGGAGGTGACCTGGATGATGACTTCAGTGTGTCATATGTAGAACTCTAGGAATGGCAGGTCCTGAATGAGTGGACCCGGGACTAGGGTGAGGCAGGTAAGTCACTGAGTTAGAGGACAATTTAAATGAGGTGTGGGTGTCCCAGAAGTTAACCATCAAGGTAGATACTACTCCAAAGAAGTCTTTTAAAACTAAAATCAACGCAAAAATCCATGATAATGACACTTCAATAATATAGTATAAACATTAAGAGAATTAAGCCTTGCATTTTAATAGTTCAGCGTTCCTCGTCTCATTTGTCATTTTGCCCTTTCTGGGTGCCTCAGTGGTCCTGGAAGTTCTCAGACAGAGCCCCTGATGTACAGAGTCATCTTCAACGAAAGCAAAAACCTCTCCGAGACAACAGCCAATTAAATACTAGAAACTAATAACCTAACATTCAGTTGTCTACCAAGGACCTCCAGCAAGAAAGATTTTTGAAGGGCTGGAGAAATAAGGAGAGAGTGGTTCCTGGAAAGCAGGACAATTAGACAAAGATGCTTCGTTCCGTGTTCACTCCTTGTGCATTCTAGATCCAGAACAAAAGATGGCGCTGCTGAGACGCATCGCGGCTTGGAATTCAATTCTGTCCTAACTTTCACAGCGGGCTAGTTTCTGCAATGTCCCAAAAGCAAAACACGCAAATTCAGTCCGCTTGCTTAGGTTTTGGCGTTAGCTTCCACTCATATAATTCAAGAGAATTTTACAGGATCTTTCCTTAGGCCACACGTGGAATAACACATGGACATAATAAAAATAGAGGGTACAAGCTACGATGCTGATTTACTCCTTGTGGCTGTTTGCAAGTGACCTTTTTTGGTGCTGGAGACTGGACCCAGGGCCTTGCGCAGCCATGTGCTCAGCCACCAAGCTATATTCCCATAATTAACGAGTTACGGTATTTTATCTGAGTCCAACTTATCTTAAATCGTTAACGATGTTGTATTTTTAGTT
Source organism: Acomys russatus (assembly GCF_903995435.1). Classification (NCBI taxonomy): domain Eukaryota; kingdom Metazoa; phylum Chordata; class Mammalia; order Rodentia; family Muridae; genus Acomys; species Acomys russatus. The sequence continues at coordinate 79,694,572 of NC_067142.1, read as the reverse complement.
AATATAAAAAAGGTTACCAGGGCTTCGTTTTGTTTTTGCAAAGCAACATCTCACCAATCAGCGACGGGGAGCAGGGTCTCCGGTCATCCAAGAGAGGAACAGAACAAAAAGCGTTTGTTCCATGCCATCTTGCAGCTTCTATCACAAGCTCTCTACCCTTCACAAGGATATATTATCTTTGCCCTAAACACGATTATGGGGCAAAGCCACTGTTTATTTTAAGCTACATTCCAGTACTGGCTTAGATAACAAAATGTCAACTAATCATTTGACTGTGTTTGTGGGGACTTTTCTCCTTCCAAGGGTGCTAGAAGTGAAAGAATATATTGTTCGTTTAATTTATTTCGTTTTTATTTCTCCTGGCCTTACCAAACATTAGACAATGAATAAAGTCAATATAAAAGATACCTCTAAAACTAAAGGATGGTTTTAAGCTTTGGTGACTCGGTGGGAAAATACTGTCTTCTTGGGAGAGAGACAAATAATTAAATCTGGAAAGTTGAGATGAAATGGGAAAAGTTGAGGTCAGGCCAAGGAATAGGAATACAATCCCAGGCAGTAAACTGGAGGTGGGATGGGGGACCAATCTGATTCATTACAGTTCTGTAAATCTAAGCTTTTAGATATGTTGTCATTTGGGTATTAAACAAGACTCCATGTCAGTAATTTGAAAATAGTGTAATGGTTTTCCACCTTCCTAATGCAGTCCTCATGTTGTGTCGACCCCAACTATAAAACACACAACGCAACTGATATGTTCAAAGTTCAAAAAGGCTGCTCAGTCATCTTCAATGCAAAGCCTTTCATTTCAATCAACTTTCAGACAAAACCAAGTATGCCCCTAGGCTCCAGCTTGGAGACATTAAACGAGGAAATCCTGAAAGCTCTCGAGGCATCGTTCAAAGTCTGCATCTAACTGCATCAGGTGTGCAATCCCACTACTTCGAGAATGCATAAAACAGAGAGAGAATCATCCCGTGGAGACAGAGGTACTGTGCCTAAACTGCGCCTGGCTGATGCCAAGGTCCTGAATAAGGGAGAAGGGTTGCCAGGACCAAGCATTCCTAACTAGGAAAACAAACATGCTCGTGTTAAAAAGATAATTCAGTCTGCACCCTCACTACAAACAAAAGTGTTCTTCACTCTGAAAGAGAAAACTAAGTCACTGAGGTGTGCTGGGAGGATGGCAAGCTAGAGGGTGTTTTCAGAGCTGTTCAAGTGAAGCCGGGTGTTGTGCAGACTTGCCATCCAACTGACAGCTGCATCCTCTAACTACCCAGCTCCCATGCAACCCTGATTAAGCAAACAATCCATGACACGTAATGAGAGTCTAAGTGTTGGCAGGAAATTTGGAAATAAAAAAAAATATTCACTCATCTAATACTCCTATAAGACATTGCTATGGTCAATATTTGATTTTTCTTTAGTCATGAAATCAAAATCTTTAGAGTTCCCAGTCCTCTTTCAAATACAAAGTAGAATCCTAATAGAACTAAGCTTACCTTAATTGTTTAATTGTGAAAACAATAACATACAATGAGCTCATCATTGTCCAATATAGTAGATGCCTTATATACAATATTTACTTTTTTTGAAATTCTTAAATGACATATACATTTGAATTAAATTATATAATCCAAACAACAGTTTTTCCAGGAACTACTTAAAACTGGATAGGATTTTCTACACTCTGAAACATTAAAAGAGCTTAACACAGAATTTCAGTGTGTCACCTAGAGGATTTTTTTTAACTCTTTTGGATCAAACTAATGTGAGTTATTACTGGGGCAGTTGGAGATTCCTTGTAGCCAGTTATCTAACTGACTTGTGACCAAAACAGAAAAACAAACAGTTGCCTACGTGATAATGCACACGAAAGTTCACTTGGCCTTGGTGCCCTTTGTGTGTCTCTGCTTTTCTGTCTATGCCAGATATTAATTTTCCCCCACACTCCCTCCTGAGCCGGGGTTACAGTATGGGTGGGAGCCGTGGCAATTCTCCTGACATTTAAGCTGTAAATTCCAAAGAGAACGCTGAGCATTGTACTTGGCACTGTCTCCCGAATCTGTTTTAACCTCTTGGGATTCCTGATCAGAAAGGAAGGCAGGTGTGGTGCATCCCTATAATCCCAGCATGATGGGACTGAGGCAGGAGGATGGTGAGTTCTAGGCCAGCCTGGGCAACATAATGAGATTCTCCCTCAAAAGACTGCAATAAAAATGATAAAAAGAAATTTAATTGTTTAAATGAAGATTTTTTTTAAAGCAAGCATGTTCTCATCCAAATAAAAAATCAACAAAGAAACGCACACAGATCAGATCACCTTAGCAGACATCATCAGAACAGTCCATCCAACAAGTATGAAGTGTACATTCCTCTCCAAATCCATAAAATCTCCCTTAAAACAGACTACAAAGGAAGTCTGGATGGATCAACAGGATTGATCATTTCTCACACCTATGCAGAGGATAGTGGTGGAATAAAGCCAGAAACAAACAGGAAGAGAAATTGCAGAAAGTGAACAAAAGCTTAGAGACTGAACAGTACACCTTGGACGAATAGTGGAAAAAAAAAAATCTGAAGATTCCCGGAATCAATTGAAGATGAAAACAGAAGGTTTTGGAGTTCTTGGATTCAGCTGAGGTGACTCTAAGACTGTACAACTGTGAGTGTTGTTAACACTTCAGTGATCGGAAATAAATGACTTAACGGTATACCTCAAGAGCCTAGAAAAACAAGAACAAGCCAAGCCTAAAGCAGTGTCAAGGAGTAATAAAGATGAAGGAACATTTAACAAAGTGGGCACTGAAAGAACTATAGGCTCAACAAAACAAATGTTTCTTGAACAGATAAACTAAACTGCCTCGCCTAACTAACTAAAAGAAAGAACTCAAAGACCCACATTAATAAAAAGAAGAAATGAAAAGGGGGGAAATTGGAACAGATTCCTACAAAGCCCAGATCATTAGGAAATAATTTGATAACATACGTGCCAAAAAAACCTTGGGAAATCTATAAGAAATAGATAAATTCAGAGACCTACCTGTATTAAATCAAGATATAAACTTTAAACAGACTCATAGCAAGCAATGGGGTTGGAGCAGAAAGGAATGGCCTCTCTCTATAAAGAGAAGCTCAGGATTAGACAGGTTCACCACTAAAGTCTACCAAAACGTTAAGGAAGGGCCGACACTCCTGAAAATAGAAAACTGCTCCCATGAAGTAGAAATGAAAGAGTCATCACAAAACTCACCCTATTGATCCAGTATTGTCCTGATAACACAACTAGACACACATGTAAGAACAGCAACAATAAAAACAAAACTATAAATCAATTTCCATGCTGGATACAGATGGAAAACATCTCAAAAAAGTATTTGCAAAACAAATTGAACACTTTTAGAGAGCATATCCCGAGCCCAAGGTAGTTTTCTCCCAGGGATGCACTGTTGGTTCCATCAGGGAATGCAAATCAGTGATATAATGCAACTCACTGACTTATGGTAGAAATCACATGATCACCTTCTCTTCACGATAAAGGGTCGAGAAATTAGGAATAGAAGTAAAACATCTTGACGTTAAGGAACACATCTTGACATCATAGAATCTATATGTGACAGACCTATAGCTAACCACGAAATGAGGACAAATGTAAAGCATTTCTCTAAAATAAGAAACAGCACAAGGACGCGTTCTATTGCTACTCTTGCCCAAAGTTGTATTCAAAGTTTTAGTTTGACCCATAAGACATATAAGGAAAACAAAATGGATATAAATAGGAAAGGAATGGGCCAAATTATGCCTCTTTGCCAATGGCATGATCCTATAAGTAAAAGACCCTGAGTATTCCTACTGATCTCACACACATTCATAAAAATACCAGGATACAAAACTCAGTAGTTTTTCTATATACCAACAGTGAACTTGCCAAGAAAGGGAGAAACTGGAGGAGAGAGAGCCCTTTCACAATGGCTGGAAAAACCACCTAGGTAGACACCTAGCCAAGGAGATAAAAGACTCTCCAATGACAGGATTCAGCTTCTGAAGGAAGTAATTGAGGATTATTCTAGAAGATGGAAAGATTCTCCCAAGCTTATGAATTGAAACAGTATTGTAAAAATAGCTATATTACTGAGAAAAATTATAGATTCAACACAATGCTTACAAAAATTCCAAACACATTCTCCTAAGAACAACTACAACAACAACAAAAAAATCCTGAAACATATGACATCAAATAGCCTGAACAGCCAGGGCAAAGCTAAGTCACACCTCAGCTTTGTACTGCAGAGCCTTAGTTACAAAAACAAAATGGTACCGGCATAAAACAGACACTTAGACCAAGGGAATAGAAGACTCAAAACTGAAACCATGGAGCTATAGCTGCCAAACATTTAACAAAAGTGTCAAAAATATACATTATAGGAAAGGCAGCCTCTTCAAAAAGTCATGCCAGAAAACTAGATATTCACATGTAAGAGAATAAAATAGGTCCATCTCTCTCACTATGCACAAAAATCAATTCAAAATTGGCAAAACTTGGGGTTGGGGATTTAGCTCAGTGGTAGAGCGCTTGCCTAGCAAGCGCAAGGCCCTGGGTTCGGTCCTCAGCTCTGGAAAAAAAAAAAAAAAAAAGACAAAATTGGCAAAACTTTAATAAAGGTGGTGGGTAAGGAGAGGGAGGAGGAGGTTTGAAGGTGCAAGAGAAAAACATAGAGAAGACACTCTGAGGCAAGGAATTTCTGAAAAGAACTCCTATGTCAAGGGAGACAAACTTAAGAATTGACAGGTGGGAGCACATGACACTAAGTGGCTTGTGCATAGCCAAGAAGCCATCATCACAGTGAAGAGATGGCCCACAGAGTGAAGGAAAAGTGTCACTAACTATACATCAGACAAAGGATAACTATCTAGAATATTAGAAGAACCAAAAAATCAATCACACTACAAAAGAAAAATCAAAAACGAAAACAAAAAACCCTCAAGCCATCCCACTAATAAATGGTCTAATGAACTGAACAGACATCTCTTAAAGGAAGAAATATAAATCTCTGGTAAACAGTCTAAAAAGTGTCCAACATCTCTACTAGTCAGAAAAATGCAAATTAACGCTAAATTGCAACTCTCCTCCAATCAGTACCTACCACCAAGAAAAACCCCTACTACAAGGGAAGGTGAGTCTGTTGGGGATGGGACCTTTGTAACCTGCTGGTGTGATGGCCAGATGAAGCCTCCTTGAAAATCAGTATGGAGCTTCCTCAAAAACTAAAAGCTAAATCACCATATGACCCAGCTATACTGGTTAGATGTGTACTGGTGAAGTTATATTATAGTGCCTTGGAGCAACTTACAAACCTAGATTAGATCTTTTATTTTCTTCCTGATCATGGAGTCAATCTAAGCCTATGACAGTGGTGTTCGTTTTATATTAACCCTAACCAAATTGTAATACCATCTACGGCTCACTTCCTCATAGGTTAGAGCCATGCTTTCATAAGGTAAGAGTAGGCGAGACGCCTAAGGGGCCACGAGGGTTCCTGATCAACTTGAGTTATTCCTGCCTTGAACAGCTTCTGCGGCCTTGGTGAGACTAGCAGAGGACTGCAGCCTAAGCCCTCCCCTCTGAGGAAATCCCCCCCCCACCCCACCCCCACCCACCCCACCCACCCCACCCCCCCCACCCACCCCACCCCCACCCCACCCTCACCCCACCCCCCACCCCACCCCCGAGGAAAGGCTGCATGTCTTTGGAGTCTGCTAAGCAATGCAAAAGTACACCAGTTTCTTTGCTTTCCCAGACTACATAAAGCCCGCCTGGGGAGCGATTCAAGGGCGGGATTCTGCTTCTCCACTGCCCAGTCACCCCGGGAGCCAAAGCCTTTGAAGGTCAGACTCTGAGTCTTTCTAGCTAGGAATACTGCACTTCCGCTAAGCCATGCACCAACTCTACATTCAGAGAAAGAACCACACAGTTCCCAGGGAAAAGAAACAAAGACCCTCCTTATTCTCCAAAGAATAGATTTTTTAAAAAATCACCATCCTTTGCTATAGTCAAGTCCACTGGCCACAAGTGAATACAGTACTGACGTCACAATGAAGAACTTTCTGGGTCAGCCTACACACTGCGCATAATGTACTGGATGCCATCCCTCTCTGTAAACATTTATAAAGCCCTGGGGTTCTGGAATCAGCCTGCCTTTGCTCAAGACCCTAGGCCACCACTTTCTAAGTCAATGTGTAACCATAGGCAAGGTGTTTATCTCTGTGCCTCAGTTTCCACATCTATAAAATGGTCATAACAGTAACGCTTACTTTTTCTAGGATGCCTGGAGTTAAGTGTAAGGTACCCACTATACAGTAAGCACTCATCTGACATGAATGATTGCCTTTTATTATCTGGAACCTAAACCATGTTTCTAAATCACATCCTGGAGCCAGCTTCCACATACAGTAATGATGGTGCTGGTTGTGGTGGCACAGGCCAAAGAGAGTAAATCAGAAAAGGGGGGAGGGGAGTGGAAGGAGGAAAAGCAGAGGAAGAGGAAGAAGAAGAGGAGGGGGAAGAAGAAGAGAAGGAGGAGGAAGAAGGAGGAGGAGAAGAAGGGGAAGAAGAAGAAGGAGGAGGAGGAGGAGAAGAAAAGAAGAAGAAGAAGAAGAAGAAGAAGAAGAAGAAGAAGAAGAAGAAGAAGAAGAAGAAGGAGGAGGAGGAGGAGGAGAAGAAGGAGACAATGACAACAGCCATCACCACACATTCATTACAGGCCCTTGCTCACTGGTACACACACACACCTGTTTCACTAGAACTGTAAGGTCCCCTTGTGAGAGCCACTGATGGAAGCCACTTCTATGTCACCAGTTTCTCACTCCCACTGAATTTTTCACATCAGTATATATGTGTCACTCCTCGGCATAAACATTATTTTACTGTAGTGAAATACCTATAACGCCTAACAGCAGCTGGGGTAACCTCTGAGATTGGGGAAAATGAGAGACTAAGAGACAGGTTTTCTCACTGGCAGATAGGTAGGGAGACTGGACAAGGACTAGACAAGGGAGGTGGTAAACTTCCAAGATGGCTGACTTCTTCCCCACCCTCCTGACTTGAGACAAAAGCCCGACAGCTTAAAACAAAGACCTTGTAGATGTTTTTCTGTTACCAGTAAGGCCCTCTACTGATGGACTCTCCCAACAAGTTCAAGGCCAGATCAGGTTAGGTTATGCAGCAGCTGTGGGCCAATCAACCTCCTGTCTTCAAAGTAACCAACCTTAAGTTAGGGGAGGAAAGTCCTACAGAGAATTTGAACACCTAGCCCTCAAGAGGAGACTAGATTCTTCAGAGTCTGCTCTCTGCATTGCAGAGGGTCTTTTTCTCTGTGTGCTGGCACACACCTATGTTTCTTCACCCACAAAATTTCCCTACTTAAAAGAGAAGGGCAAATATGACTGCGTAGATGTGGCCTGTAGAGTGGTCAGATGTGTAGAGGTGCAGAGTAGAATGCTGGTGGCAAGGTGTGAGAAGGGCACAGGGGGCTACTGCTCAGTCTAGTGGGAAACACAGGAAGATTTGGGAGACAGATGGTGGTGACAGCTATACAATCTGAGAGTATTTAAGGTCCCTGACTGCGCATATGAGCAAAATAGTTCAAAGGAATAAAGATATCCCAGACTCGCTGAGTATGTTCCAATTTCTGCTCTCTTTGGATGTGACAAAGACCTCCTGTGATTGGCTCCAGACCCTAGAGGGCCCTGACACCTAGAAACCCTTTGGATAAAAGGAGCATTCCGGTCCTCTGCCCTAGACCAGATGGGTGTCCTCTTTACAACACTATGCAGCTGGCTTATCCACCTGGCAGGCCCAGACCCCTCTCCAATGCCTAAACCTGGTTAACCCACCTGGTCTGGACATTTCTTCCACTCCTCCCTTCTTTTGACTGAGTAATTACTAAATTAATCTGGACAGCCTTACTCTCCTATGGGTCACCCAGTTCTCAGACCCCAACCAGTAAGACTAACAGTGCTCACAGGGAGCCCCGTAAAATTTCATTTTGGTGGAGTGGGGCCATTGGACAGGGGTGCTGCTTCCTACCCCCAGAAAGCCCATGTCGTATAACGCCCCACAACATGGACTCCAAGATTGCTTCGGGGTCAGAGGAGACCCATACTGCGGTCACCTATGGAAGCATCCAGTGAAAACGTCACAATGGATGTGGAGACACCTAACCGTCCTTCCTCAAATACTGATATTGTATCGATTTTGGTAGCCCAAGGGCATCGGCAGGGGTCCTCACAAAGTGACAAGGAGTCAAGTCCCTACAGGATATGGGGAAGGGGGCATAAAGATGGCATAATTTTGGAGTTGACCATAAAATTACCTTCAACATGGGGTGCCTGCCACTTGGGACTGGAATTATGTGTCCATGGGGCAAAAGGCTCCCTCCAAAGTTTATAATTGTCTCTATTTATTTCTCTCATTTATGTTCTTGTGAGTGCAAACAACCTAGGCCCCTGGGCACCTCATAGCACGAACTCATCCCTTGGTCAGGATGCCGTGGTAATGATAGTCATCCCTTCTTTAATCCTAACATCCCTCGTAAAAATGCTACAGCTTGAGAATTCCAACCATAGCTGGCCCAGAGCTAGGGAAGGACTTGTCTGAAGGCCAACAAATGACATGCATGTGGCAAGCACGTCCACCAGGAGGACGTGACAGGAAGGAGTGGTTGCTTTCCTAGGATGTTTTCTGTGCATCTCATAACTTCTTTATATCGTGTAATAACAAATGTCCAACTGACCAGGAAGATGAAGCAACTATAAAGTATATATACGCCTGAAATCAAACAACCTAAATATAGATAGAGATAAAATTGACAGGAGAGAGACAGCAATACAATAATAATGGAAGACCTCAACTTCAATGGGTAAAACATTCAGGCAGAAAATAACAAGGAAGTAGTGGTCTTAAGAAAGAGTCTGAGCCGGGCATGGTGGTGCACGCCTTTAATCCTAGCACTCGGGAGGCAGAGGCAAGCAGATCTCTGTGAGTTCAAGGCCAGCCTGGTCTACAAAGTGAGTCCAGGACAGCCAAGGCTACACAGAGAGACTCTGTCCCAAAAAACAAAAACAAAACAAAAACAGAAGAAAGAAAGAGTCTGAGCCAGGTGTGGTGGCGCATGACTTTAATCCCAGCACTAAGGAGGCAGAGGCAAGCAGATCACTGTGAGTTCGAGGCCAGCCTGGTCTACAAAATGAGTCCAGGACAGCCAGGGTTACACAGGGAAACCCTATCTCAAAAAACCAAGAAAGAAAAAAAGAGTCTGAACAAAATAGTCCTAACAGAGAAACACAAAACAAATTTAGGAAAATTAGAATAGCAACTTGTCTTTTCCAACCACAGTGGGATGAAGCCAACAAACAAGAGCAGAAGGAATTCTGGGAAGTTCAGAAATAATGTGGGAACTCACAGCGACCATTCTGAACTAGCAATGGGTCAAAACCTCCAGTGTGAAACTGGAAAATATCTTCAAACAAATGAAAACAATGCTGCAGAGTGACTGGACGGAGCACAAGCAACACGAAGAAGAAAGCATAAAGCAGCCAACACAAGGTCATCAGGACAGGAGGATGTCTAAGCTGGAGCTGGCCTGCCACTCAGAAAAGCTAGAGAAAGAGCAAGTCTGAAATCAGCCGGAGGAAGGAAACAATAACCGTAAGACACAAAACAGTGAGGAGCTAGAAAACAATGTAGAACTGCAAAAGAAAATTCTTTTGGAAAAGAAAATTGATGAACTTTTGTCTAAACATAAGAAGATGAAAATAATAAATTCCTTATAATTTAAAAGGCTTATAAGGGGCCAGCAAGATAAAAAAAATAAAAATAAAAAAGCCAGATCCCTAGAGAATCAGGTTCTCTAATGCTCTTCGCCACTGAGTCATCTCCAGCCCAGCGCCCACTTGTTATATTTTTATTGTAAACAATCCTTCAATTAAAATGTTAAGTTAAAAGCAATAAGAGGTGGGCAATGACAGAATTGCCTAGGACCCGGAAGGATCTATTCTGATTTCCATACTCTTTTTTCTTTGCTCCTTTACAACAACACTTTAAACAATCGGGGTTTGGGGGAGCTACTTTTGACAACACAAAACCCCCATGCAAACATGTGCTCAGTCAGGGGACTACTGATTTCTAACTTGGGAACTAGTCTTAAAAAATGAAAATTTGAAAGAGCTAGGTAGATTGTTCTGTGGTTAAGAGCAATTACTGCTCTTGAAGAGGACCGGGGATCCAACCTCCTCTTCTGGTTTCACAGGCATATACTCACATAGACACACTCAGGGACATAAAGTAAAATCTGTTTTAAAAGAAAGAAATTGACGCTCATAATCTGCTTCGTATTCTTAAATTGTTTAAGTTACATATTTGGGTGCTGAATTCTAGGGCATGGGACTAAGGTTTCAAGTTAGATACCCTGAGAGGCCTCTAAGACTTCAGAGAAAATTAATGTATGAGAGGCCCAGTTAGGAACACTCAATAACCTTAGAAGGAAATCTTGAGTCCCTTTGTAGTCAAAGCAAAACCTTTAACCCCAAATATAAAATTCATAGACATGATTCTCAGAAACAAATAAGGGCTTCCTCTCATGAGATTATAAAAAAAAAAACACAAGTTCAAACATCTAATAAAGCATTATACTAAAATCACAGCATTTTGTTGACTTGTCCCATGTAAAATTTCACCTGGCAATAAAATTGACAAGGAAGAAAAAGGTTAAAGTATTCTAAATACTTGGAAAGCATAAAGAACACTTGTTCATTTTAAGAAAAAAAATCACTGAGTCCTTAAATATATACCATTTGCACATGTGTATTGCCAAAGGATTGCGTACTTCTGTTGCTTAACAGTTGACTGCTTCCCTCGAGTATTTTCTGCACAATACTTATTCGTCTGGCCTCAGTTTTCTCAACCAAAGTTGGGGGAGGAAGTGACAAGAGTATCAACTTCATAAGCACAGTGGCCAGTAACATTTTTCTGATGCTGTTAGGGCAGGAACACTCATTATGCTATCAACACTGGGGCTGGAGATATGGCTTAAGGGTTAAGGGCACTTAGCGATCTTTTGGAGGCCCAGCACTCAGCTCCCAGCTCCCAGCACCCACATGGTAGCTCATAAGTACCTGTAACTCTACTTCCAGGAAGATCTCACTGCTTCCTGTAGCCTCTACAGGTTCCTGCACACTTGTGGAAGACACATATGCATGCATGCATACATACATACATGCATGCATACAGGTGTACACAAGTAAATAAATATAAATATAAACAAAATGTTTAGATTAGCCATGTTATTATAAGCATACAAAAGATATAGAAAATGACTCTATCTAAGACCAGCTAAACAGAATTTCAGAATGGACGCCTGAATATGAGACCCTTCCAAGTGACGCCAACATCTAGCTGGCCGCTGAAACAATGTGACCACACACGGGTACGCACACACACACATGTACATGAGGATCCAGAAAGAAGCCACATCTCAGCCAGGAAATCTCGCCAACTGGATGCATGCTGCAGTATTTTGATGAAAGTCAGCAAGCCACAGAGACATCGGGAGCAGACACACCGAAGCAGGCCTGGGAGAGGGTTTTGTAGGAAGGGCAGAGCAGAGGGCCCCTTCTTTCCTGACTGACACAAGAGATGGAAGAGGCTGTGCTAGAAACCAAGCATAGAAAGAAAAGCATACTGTCTTCCCATGAGTTATAACCTCAAACTTGGAACTTCTGCAGACAGCAGGAACCATTGGAAGACTTCTAACTTTGAGACAGGGCTACAACACACAGCGGGGTGCGCCTCGATAATGCCACCTTTTGTCTTGGTTCCTATCTGACCCCAGCCTCCTGTTCATTTCTCTTCCCTCTAACTCTGTTTAAAGAGTCTGCTACATCTTCACTACACTTTTCATTTTTCACATTTACTTATTTATGGGAGGGAGTAGTACGCAGGCATGCCACGGCACGCCTGAGGAGGTCAGAGGATAGCACGGAGGAGTCACTCAGTTCTTTCCTTCTACCACTGTGAGTTCTAGAGATTCAACTCGGGTAAACAGGTTCAGGCTCGGAAGTGGTTTGTCCACTGAGATCATCTCATTGGCCCTTTATTGTCTTTCGGTTTTGCCATAATCTTAATCTATTACACTGACAGGATGACCCATCCTATAGCCCCCGTGCTAGTTCCTGGGTTCCAATGACCTTCTCTTCCGTTCCATTACAGCCACCCACCCTATCACCAAGAGATCTTTCACCCCTATGACCTATCCTATCACCAAAGACTCTTTCGCCCCTATGACCCACCCTATCATCAAGAACTCTTTCACCCCTATGGCCCCACCTTATCACTAAGAACTCTTTCACCTCCACAGTCTTAAATTTTGATTTCTTAGTCTTGGGCACTCTTTCCTCATTCCATAGCCCCACATCTGCTCTCTAACCTCACTAGGTCTCCCCTCCCAGCTGGCCCAACCCACTCCAATGTGCTTTTAGTTTTCAATAATCCTCTGGCCTCATCTGGCTGTGCCTCATGATTGGAAGTTTGTTCACGTCTTGGTGATATACAAAGGCTGTTAGATTGGGGCCTCTTAACTCCATCCTTAGCTAGTAACTCACCTGCCCCTTCACTGCTGTGACTTATCCCTCTGGTTCAAGATGCTTTTCCTACTAAGAAAATGGATACTTGCTCCCATCTCTGTACAGTAGGAGAATGAAAACAACACAACAGTCATTCTGCAGGTCACTACAACTAATCTATTGATGAGTTGGAAGCCAAATCTGTCTGATTCTGATCAGCTGGGGATAAGGAAAATTAGGAAGCAAACAGAAAGCCTTGTTCTCGGGTTCTTCTATGCTTTGAGAAACAAATGTAAGTGAAGTAGCCTGGTTGCCCATTATCAAGAGTTTGCATTGTTTTTAGAAGGAAGGTTGATGGAGTTCTCTGTCTCCTGATTCCCCCACTTGGGTCCCAAGAAGGAACCTGGTCACTGGCAGTTCTTAAATTCTTTATATGGTCAACACATTAACACAGCCTAGAGCCATCTAAGGAATGCACTACATAGAGGAATTGCCTACATCAGAGTGGCCTGTGGGCATGTTTGTGGGTGGGGGTGGTATCTTGGTTGTAAATTGATGGGGTAGGGCTCGGTCCACTCTTGGTGGTTGCATCCCCTAGCAGGCAGGCCTGTGCCACAAGAGGCTGGGAGTCATCAACCAAGAAGCATTCCTCATTGGTTTCTACTTGAAGCTTCAGCTTGGGTTCCTGCCTTGGCTTCCCTTGATGGTGGCCTGTGACCTGCAAGATGAAATGAACCTTTACTTCCCTAAGTTGCCTTTAGTCAGAGTATTTATCCCAGAAGATACCAGAACATAGAGTAATGGGCAGAACAAGGGCTCAAGGAAAAATGCTTACTAAAAAACAGTTGAGCTTGCTGATGAAGTGAGCAGGTGGGAAGAGGGAAAGGACGCCACTGGCCCAAACTTTCACATGCTTTGTTTCCCAAAAGCTACAAAAGCTCACTTGAACTTTCCACTGTGTTCAGAAACCTTCTAAATGTAGTAGAATTAAGGTAATATGGCTAAAGTCAACAGTTGGAGTAGGATTTAGGACTAAGGTCATTTTCTCAAGCTACTTCAGCTGGATGATGGACATCACAGCTCCTTACCATCACTTGCAGTATTTGATGAGTTGGTACCATGCATCCATTTAAGCAGAGTCAGGAGAAAGCCGGGGAAGTTTGGCACTTAATAATTTCTTTCTAAAAGATGCATATAATACATATATCATATATATATATATATATTTGTTGTTCAAAGTAATGGATTTCAGAGTGACAGTCTATCATTCACTCTGCCCACTATATCCAGTTTTTTATCACTTGAGTGTACGTGTGTGTGCATACACACACATGCACAGAGAGAGATATTTCTTTACTACACCCACCACATAATAATCTGTATTGTCCTACCTATGCACATAACATAATGGCATGTCCTCTTACTCAGTTTAGTTCTCAAGTGGTTAGCCTCATTGTTGGTTTGTTTGTTTGTTTTTCAGTCGTACTTCCTTTCAAACTCAAATGCAAACTCCAGCTCCTCTCTGCAGAGAACACACACAGAAGCCATGTGCACAGAGACAAAGCCTTTATGCGCCAAGAAAGTGGGTCTGCTCTAGTTTTTTTTTTTTCTTACATGCTTTAAGCGTGTGCTTCATGTGTCCACTGATGGGTTTCTTTGCCCCTAATGCTGCTGAACACACATAATGGGCAAACTGTTGCCATAAAAAGGCCCAAGAAGAGAGCATATAACATTGTGAATGGGTTTGTTTGTTTGTTTGTTTTTGTTTTTTGGCTCTTCATGCTGCTATTTTTTTTTTTTCAGGATTTCCACAGATGAATAAGGTTCATTCTGTGTTTGTCAAATGAGTCAAAAGATTTAAGCAAAGGCATTATCTTTTGGTAACTGGGGTGTCTTCCACTGCCTCAGAACCAGCCCCTGCAGCATTTAGGAGTTTAGCTTTACAGAGAATCTAAGTAAAGGCTCATCAAACTCAGAAGGAAAACCTGGTATCTGCTTAAAAGATATGGGCAACAGGGATACGTGTGTGTGTGTGTGTGTGTGTGTGTGTGTGTGTGTGTGTGTGTGTGTATGTGTGTCTGTCTGTCTGTCTGTCTGTCTGTCTGTGTCCTGACACTTCTTGGCTCTCAAAATAGCCGCACATGTTACCTTACATGACAAACCCACCCTAATGTGTAAGGCAGGCTGGGTATTCTAACTACATTCATTTATTGATAAGAAACTTGAGTTTTCCCAGATACCCAAGGTCACAATGCAGCCTCAAGTGAGAGGACAGAGCAGCACAGGAGGAGCCAGCTCTGCTCTTCCCCACAATGAAAAAGGAGTGAAGGGCAGCATGGCATGGTCTTTGTGCCCTAGCAATGCATTCGTGAACAAGGAGATGATAGAAAGCCCTCTTGATCAAGATGGTGCTAACGTTCGCCTTCGCTTACTACACCAAGGTATGTGGCTCTTCCCCAAATTTCTAATAGATGAATCTTCTCTTTACAATCCACTCATTGCCCTTGTGTTAGCCATAGCAGCTTAATCATTTGTGAAGAATGAAACGGCCCTCTCTGCAGCAGCCCTCACGGCAGTCACTCCGGTAAACAGTCCACAACCATTTGTATTATTCCTTATGGGATCATGGGTTCAAAGTAATAAAATCTGGAAATATTTTACTAAAATGCTGCTACAGGCCTTTCTCCTTTTGCGTCGCAGTTGTCTCCACCCACCACCACATCTTGCATGGGAAGAAGTTTTTATGACAACCCACAAAGTGAACAAGCCAATTATCGCCATCAGTAGAATGCAAATGATCCCGTGGCCTCATTTCTCTACCTTATTGCCTGCTTGGCTAATGCCTCTCATCCCAGCTACACTCGTGCAAAATCCTCCCTTCCTGGCTGAGACCACCCCGCAGCTGCATGAGGGAAGGCTGACCACGCATTGGTCAGTGGAGAACAGGAAAAAGACACCTTTCTCTGAGGCAGATGATATCTTCAACATCCATGGCTGTGAGAGACCGGGAAAAGAATGCAAGCGCATGCGCATGTATGAATAGGTGTCTATGTAGAGGAACATGTGTGTGCAGGTATGTATACACAGTCATGCAGAGGCCAGAGGTCAACCTTGGGAGTCAATTGCTCTTCACTTCACTTTTTTTTTTTTTTCTTTTTAAAATGGGGTCAAACTATGTAGACCTAGTTGTCACGAAACTCACTCTTTAGCCCAGACTGGCCTCAAACTCAGAGATCCTCCTGCTTCTGCCTCCCAAGTGCTGGGGTTAATGGGATCTGCCACCACACCCGAACCCCCTCATTTTTTTTGAGATGGTCTTTCACTGAGTCTAGAGTTTGCTGAATCAGCAGGGCTGGCTAGCGAGCAAGACCGAGAACTGCCCCTGTCTCTGTCTCCCCAGCTTTGGGATTATGGGCGGTTTTAGGATCTGTTGGGGTAGAGCCCACAGCCTCACGCTTGTGTAGTTAGCACCTTACTGAGCTACATTCCCCTATTTTATGTGCATGGGTGTTAGCATGCATGTATGTGCACCGTATGGCTCTGGACTTACAGGTGTTTGTGAGCCACTACATGGGTGCTAGGAACCAAACTCAGGCCCTCAGCAAGAAAGGTAAATGCTCTTAACCACTGAGCCCACTCTCCAAGACCTCCCCTCCCTGCCCTGGGCCACGGTTTTGGAGGGTTTTTTTTTCCTTCATTTTTATCTGCATTGAGTATTTTGCCTGCATGTATATCTGTGCACTGTGTGCAAGCCTAGTGCCCAAGGTCAGAAGATGGCACCAGATCCCCTGGAACTAGAGTTACAAATGGTTATGAACTGCAGTGCAGTTCCCAAGTCCTCTGGAAGAGCAGCTAATGCTTTTAACTGCTGAGCCATCTCTCTAGCCCAGTGTGCGTTTTTATAGCTTTCTTCAATGCTACATGCACACTGGTGCCTATTGGGTTTGTTTTTTTGTTTTTCCTAACCCTTCTGTAGTAGTCACCGGCCTTGAAATTTTATAGATGCCCCACCCCACCCTCCACCCAAGACAAAAACAAAACCCTGAGAATAACAGAAAGCGGAGAGACTCACACGAGCTGAAACCAAGGAGGAGCCTTTGTATTTTGTCTGTAATTTGAACTTAACTAATTTCCCAAGTACTCATAACAGCTCCACACATTTCTGATTGCTCAGTTCCTCCTGGGCTTCTGTCACACATGTGCTGCGGTCTTGTAGCACAGGCGCTATCTCTTTGCACAGAGAAGAGTGGGTTAGTGGACAGCACACACTGCCAAAGTCAACCTATTAAGTTAGTCGTGCCCCTCTGGATTTAGCTCACTGGACCTACATGTCTATTTCTGAGTGTTTAAAAACTGGTGTGCAAAAGGTTCCTACCTCTAACAGTGTTGAGAACAAGGAGTGTTAATATGTGCGAAACACCACAGGAAATGTTCAATATTAATTCACATAACCAAAATCTTTTTGGGGAGCCGGAGGAGGCTGGGCAGATGGCTCAGTGCACAAGCCGGGGGGGGGGGGGGGGGGGGGGTGGAGGGGGTCCTGAATTTGATTCCTAGAATCCATGTGAAAAGCAGGATGGAGGCGAGTTCATTTGCAAGCTATCCAGTGGCAAAGATAGAGACAGCAGATGAGACGCCCAAGAATGGTTCTTTGACTTGCACACACACATACAGATGCACACAAACTGTTTAAGAGAAGCTGGGAATTCAGTGTCAACATCTAGCCTCTACTTATGCACAAGCAGCCACATACTCAGAAAGCTGAGTTAAGAGGACCCTAAGTTCAAACGTAGCCTGGAAACATCAAAAACCTGGTTTTTAGCGTGTGCGCGTGCACATACACACACACACACACACACACACACACACACACATACACGGACACTAGTGGTCTTCAGAACAGACTGTAAAGTTCCCAGTGCAAAGGACGTAGGAGAAACAAACAGAGGGAAGCTACAGGGAGTGCAGTTGTAAGAACAGATCCAAAACACTCATCACAAAGCCACAGCTGTACAAACAGAGGCCCCGGCAGAGAAACACAATAGTCAAGAAGAAGAAGACCAAGAAACTCTTGTTTAGACCACTGGCTCCCTAGGAGGGAAGGAGGGAGGGAGGGAGGGAGAGAGAGGGGGAGGAGCCTATGGACATAATCTTATGGCAGACCTCTTCCCTCAAAAGCACAGGATCCTAGGTTCAGTTGTCAGCCCTGAAAATAAATTAAACCAGGGGTCATTGCGAGTTCAAGGCCAACCTGAGTTGTACGATGAGATCCTATCCTCCCACATACTTGGGGGCTGGGTTGGGGGGGTGGCTACAGAGTGAGAGATATATTAAATAGGCAAAATAAATCTAAGGCTCTGCACTTATTAAGAGATTATAGAAATGCATGAGCATCCTTCATAGAATGCACATTCACTACTACTCTAATTTTGTTGTGTTGTGGAATTTTATGTGAAAGTGCTTATCTGAGTCTGATTCTCCCTATAAAATGGAACTCCTGCCTGCCTGCCTCCCTGTGTCAGAGTTTAAAATTAGGCCCCCCACCCACCCTATCCCTACCCCATTCCCCACCCTACTGATCCACAAAAATACATTTGCTCATTCTCAAAACTCAAACAGAGACATGATTCTGCATGGAACATGTATGAATACCAATTAAAACATTGTGACTATGGAAAGAGTCACACGAAGCATAGAAAACAAGCCAAAATCTTGCACTCCCTAAGGTCACTATCGGCTGCTATAATTCCATAAATAGGCTGGTGCTTGTTAATGAAAATCAGAATGCTATGCACTATTTTAGCTTCAAATAATATATCACTTTTAGAAATATCTTTAACACTGGCTGACAGAGTTTTAAGAATCTAGCTGCTGACATTCACAGAATAGCTATATTAGTCAGCTTTCTGTCAGAATAACAAAATACCTGAGACATTTACGTTATCACAGAAAAAGGTTGGCTTTAGTGATGAGTGTGACATAAAACAAAGTATACACCTCACAAGCTAGGGATCAGAAAGAGGAAAAGGCCAGGCTCTCAGAAGCCCCTCCAAGGGCCTCTCCCAAAAGCCTCACATTCGGCTCTGGCGCTTGGGGCTCTTACATCGTCTGTAAGGCCTCACTGAAGACCGGTCTGTGGACGCAGGAGCCCACTTTCAAACCACAGCCTGACGAGATCAAGGCTTGCAGGCCGAGGTTGAGATTTGTTTATCTTGCTCTTTTATTTTTTATTACAAGACAGCTATTCTAGTCAAGGTGCATTAAAGCAAGAAGAAACCTCCCTTCCTCCCTCCCATTTTGTGTGTGTGTGTGTGTGTCCCCGTCCATCCGTCCATCTGTCTGTCCATCCATCCATCCATCTATCTGTCTGTCTGTCTGTCGGATTGTCTGTCTACCTGCCTACCTGCCTGTGTAAACAAAAGCCTTTCCCAAACTTTCTCTCCCAAGCTAGAAAAGTCCCAGGTGCTGCTGGAAAGGTGAGCATCTGCATTTCCCACAGGAGCCAGGTGAGAAAGAGGGACGTGGGGCAGGGGTGGGTAAACCTGTGGTTAACCCAATGGCAAATGTGGACGCAGTTCCTATTTCTGCTATTTTCTTTTTCATTTAGCCAAGAGTTGCCATTTTAAACATGCTTTTAATTTAAGGTCACATGGTAAATAGTAATTGGTGTTTATTCTGTGGAAGCCACACCCCATTTTTCACCTTTTTTTATGTCATTCATTCATAAAACAGTTACTCTCCCCCAAACACTGGAGTTGGATTTCTACAAACTACTTAAAACTTAATGGAGGAGGGAGAGGTCTTAAAAATCACTTAGAACAGTTGAATTGGGGCTGGCAAGATGTCTGAGTAGGTGAAGGTGATTGCTGCCAAGGTTGACAGGCCAAGTTCCATTCCAGGGGACCAACAAGTTGTCCTCTGATTTCCATGTGTGTGAAAACACACACACACACACACACACACACACACAGAGAGAGAGAGAGAGAGAGAGAGAGAGAGAGAGAGAGAGAGAGAGAGAGAGAGAGAAATAATAATACATTTCATAATTTTAACTAAAATTTTTTTTACTTAAGTTTAAGGAAAGATAAAATGGAAAATATCTGATAAATATTATATATCCTCTAAAATAAACCTGAAAACAAAAAGCAAAATACAGACAACAATAACAATAGCCAAAGGGGACCACAGTGCTGAAGGTGCCAGTACTCCGCTCAGGATGTCATCACTCCCCGGCTGGAGGATGTCGCATGCTCTCCAGTTTTACAAGCATGTCCTCTCCACACTGCCGTACATTTTCCCCCGACACAAATATGGTTCTCCCACAGTAAGACTTGAGAGTGGGGTGAGCTGTAATGGCACACAGAGTTGGGAGGCTGAGGCAGGAGACCACCCTGGGCTGCACAGTCAGACCATCTGGAAACTAACTGTAGGTATTGAGTATTGACTGGGTGATGGTAAGAGGCTGATATGTAAGCTTCGGTTACCACAGCTGTCTCCTGTGAGTCTATTCCAGAGCCTTCATCGTGCTCCTGTCAGGTGAACTAGCATCCATGAAGTCCCAAGGACAAGGGTCAACTAAATTCCGTCCTTGCTTTCTCGTCCTAAAGCTGGCCTTGGAAGGGCCTCCATCCCCGCCCTGTTTCCATCTCTTCTCCTTCTAAGGCCTCCTCTACATCTCTCCCACAGGGGCCAGCACACAATGTGCACTTCCTAGACTCTAAAGTCCCCTAAGAATCAACAAATCAATCTTTCATAACTTATACCATATGAACTTGCAGTTCAGGACAGATTGACAGACTGACAGATCTCCAAATGCTCAGAGATGCTCACGATAAGAGGAAAGATGGTGTCTGTAGCCTAGACGTGTCCTACAGCTCACTTGCCAAAGCCAGGCTGAAGTTCCCCCAAGCCGTCCCCATTCCTCAGGGAGGAGCTTGCTCCATGTCATCTTAAAGTCAAGGGGGTTTGCTTGCCCAGCAATTCACAACGCAAGCCCTCTTTTACGACAAGGCAATTATGGATTCTAATGAACACTGTTTTGATAAGGATAATTAATCGGCTCTCATACTTAAATACTAATTACCAACCCATGATTCTGCAAAGTCATTCTCTCTGATTTCCTGAGCTTTAGCCTACGTCTTCCACCTTAACTTTCCATTTCATGAGCTTCTTCACCTTTCTCCCGCCTCATACAAAAAATGCAACTCTCCTCTCTAAGAGAATAAAAGGGAGCTTATTTTGGAGCCAAAGATGAATGACCATGGCCCCAGAACACAAAGTCCAGGTGTGCTGGCTGGTTTTATGTCAACTTCACACAAGCAAGCTAGAGTCATTTATAAAGAGGGAGCCTCAAATAAGAAAATACCCCCACCAGATTGGCCTACAGGCAAGCCTGTGATGTATTTTCTTGATTGAATACTGATATAGGAGGGCCCATGGTGGGTGGTGCCACCTCTGGGCTGGTGATCTTGGGTTTTATAAGGAAGCAGACACCAAGCCATGAGGAGCAAGCCAGTAAGCAGCACCCCTCCGTGGCCTCAGCATCAGCTCCTGCCTCCAGGTTCCTGCACTGAGTTTGCTCAGTGATGGACTGTTATCTGGAAGGGTAAGATAAAATAAACGCTTTCCAGGGCTGGGGATTTAACTCAGTGGTAAAGCGCTTGCCTAGCAAGCACAAGGCCCTGAGTTCGGTTCTCAGTTCTGGGAGGGAAAAAAAGACAAAATAACAAAAAGACCAAAATAAATAAATAAATAAATAAATAAATAAACAAACTCTTTCCTTCCTAAGTTGCTCTTGGTCACCGTATTTTTATTATCACATTAGAAACTCTAAGACACCTGGTTATCCTAAATGCCATGTCCCAATGTGGGAACAATTTCATCGCATTTTCAGAGTTAATAGAACAAAGAAAGTTACAAAGTTGGCCATGGTTGCAAGCACAGTGGTGGACTCAACAGGTACATATGCTACAGCAGAACAAGAGCCTCTGGTGTAGGCCACAGATGATCTGATGGGCTGGCGCAAGCCAGGGGCTCCATTTCACACTCCAGAAAGGCTTTCAGCTCATAGTCACAACAAGGTTAGATGACACAGGTGGGCAATCGATAGCTATTTGGAGGATAAACAAAGTTCAAGCCAGTTTGGCTCTGGACCGCAGCATTCCAGCTCTCTGTGGTCACCATAGTGTTCATCCAGACAGCCTTATAGACTCTTTGCACAGTTGTGTCTTTTTTCTGGGAACTTCAGTTCACCTCCCCCGCCCCCAGTGGCTTTTCTTTTTCCATGTTATAATTTCTCAAAGCCTGTGTGCTGAAGAGAGAATGCTATAAGAAGAGGTCTACCAACCCAATTCCCCCATCCCACCACACACCGGCACTCCCTGACCTTCCTGTGAAGGCTCAGAGGACATCTCTGCGCCAATTGGTGTTATTATTATTAGGATGTTGTCTCTGTTCTCAAAACATATGCTATTTACTTAAAGAGAGGAAATAACCCAGTGGCCTAGGAGTAGCAGTAAGCACCCTTGGCGTGAAAACAGGGAAGTGCAAGATCAAAGCTGATGCTATTAACTTCTCCTGAGCTCACATAAATAGCACATACTTGAATTAAGAAGCAGAGGGAGGAAAAAAGTGTAAAGAAAAAGTACTTTAGTTGGCATTAAGAAAAAAACCCACACATACATAAGTCCAGGTAATTTTTAAAGGCGGTAGAGTACATCAACAGAAGGGCAGCTACCTAATTGGTATTTCTGAAAAATGAAATATTATCTAAGTGTTAACAAAAACAGGTCCTGTCTTGAAAATGCCCAGAAGGTCCTGCTAACTTATTTGAAAATCGAGCCGGAAAGCAAAATATACATGATGCTTGCATTAAACTGTTTCCCTCTGCTGTTTGGAATCTTCTGAAATGCTTTGCACATGCTTTATTTTGTTCTATTGGATTTAGTAAGAAATGTAAAAAACACATTAAGAAAGGCTTTAAAAAGAATGGAGAGAGAGAGAGAAAAGAGAAGAGAAGAGAAGAGAAGAGAAGAGAAGAGAAGAGAAAAGACAGCAGGAGACAGCACCAACCTCCAAAACAGAACAAAGGACACTCTTATCAAATGAGCAACGGTGATGAAAACATCTGTTTCAAACTTGATGGCTTGAAAGGGATGGGGTTGTGGCAGCCTGTGCCTGGACAGATGCAAAGAGGAGATAGGACACGTACTCCGCCACACACACACACACACTGTTACCTCGAGGGAGCCCCCGCTATCTCAGTGAGCATGACTCTGGACATAAGGGGAGCCCCCTATGCATGACTGTGTCAAAAGACAAAAAACCAGAATGAAGCAAACAAGGAGGGAAGAGGTCAGCCTGCACCTTGCAGTCTGCAGCCATGCTTTCACTCAGGGGTGGACACCAGAGCTCCTGGGGGTTGAATGGGTCTGACTTCCTCCCAGCTGTGTGAGTGCCTCCACAGTGAGGAGCCCCGGCCATGACTCGTTCTGGCTTCTCCTATGTCAAACAGCCATGATGGTGTCCGCAATGGAAGGTTGAGGCATCAGGAGAAGTGAGAACAAAGGGAAAAAAATAACCTTCCGAGTCTGCCAGGTTAAAACAGTTAAAGCCCTCTTTGTTTGCAGGCTTGTTTTTTTGGTGTTTGAAACAAGGTCTCACTATGTAGCCCAGGCTGTCCTGAAACTCTATATCCTCCTGTCTCAGACTTCTAAGTACTGAATTTACAGCTATCCGCTACCATGCCTGGCTTTGATGTTATTCTTTCAATAGTTCCATAGGAGAAAGAACAGGACCATGCATTTGACCTAAGTCCTAAAAACAAACAAACAAACAAACAAGAAAAAAACCAGACAGCGGGAGTCAGAACCCAACAGAGGTGCTCAGCAAGCTCACGGTGCCTACCTATCTCTGACACTGCCAGGTACACTATCTCACTTAACTCACACAGTACCCTGTCATCTCTCCCGGCATGGAGGATATGATGTGCCAAAGTCACAAACTTCTAAGTGGTTTTTGAGCCAGGATTAAAATCTCATCACCTGCTTCACTAAAATGGACTAATGTAAATTGGCATAGGTGGCTCCGCCCTTTCTGTGAGTTTGGGGCCATAAACAATGTCTACCACTCCTCCTGACTGGAAAACCTGAGGTGCTGTTCCACCAAGGTTCCTTCTGGGCAACTAACGAGTAGCCACGGGGCTTCCTTACCGAGCACAGGGGAGAGGTCACTTACAGGAGTGTGGGTGCTCCACCGAAAAAGGTCAAGCTTGAAAGTCTTTAGGTGGCAAGGATGATTGCATTCCCTGTAGGCACATAAAAGAAGCTCCCTCCCTCAGTCATTCCCACCTACAGTCTCTAGCCCCTCCCCCAGACTCCTGAGGTGGCCAAGTACACTTAGGGTAGAATTGCTTGTAGCTGGGAGGCAGAGTGGCTGGGTACCCAGGTGTAGGTTCCACGGCCCTCCCACCGAGTCCGTCTATGAGGCAAGTAACCATCAAAGCCAGCTGTGATGACCATAACCCAGCAGAACTCCTGAAGATGGAGGCAGTGTGGCTCTGAGGATCATCCCATACAACAGTCTGGTGTGCACAGAGTGTTATAGCAGCCAGAGACCCATAGTGAGACTCTCTGTCTAAGATAAAAAAAATAACTAAGTAAAGACCACGGAAGATAGAACTAGTGACCGTGACAACAAAGGGCAAGGCACAAATTCAGGCTATAATCATTCGTGAACACAAAACAGAGCCCATGTCACCACCGGACACCAACCCGATCATGAAAAACGTGAGTGGCCACTGCCTCCAGCTGAGACTTGAGCATTTCCCTAGGCCCCCAGCTCTCCCCTTCCCAACATTTTCAGGCTTATTAACGCCCAGTCATAGAAATGGCCCCAATTGGGGCAGCATCCAAGCCAGAGCAAAGACCTGCTGTCAAGAAGCCTGGCTCACATCACCCCGCAGGAGCATGAACCCCACAACCATCCTCTGGGTTCCCTCTTGCGAAGCTGCCTCATCCTTAAGTGCTGAAACTGAACCCCAATTGTTTGACCCAGGCATGTTCCTGGTCTCTGCCTAGGACATACTAGTGAGTGCAAATTTCCATACTAAAAGCAAAAGCCACACCACAAATATTAAATAAACACCTCTCCTCCCAAAAACACTGTCCTACTTTCTTTCTGAGTGACTTTGAGGACCTGATTATGGCCGTGACTTCGCAACCCTCTGGTAGGATCCTCTTCCAGGGGCAGTTTTCTGACAGTGATAAGAGACTTGCCTGTTATCATGACCCTCAGCAGCCTGGACGGAGGCCCCACTCTTGAATGTTCCTCAGCCCCAGCTCTGGCCTCCTCTCTGGAAAAACTGAGCAGAAAAGTCTGAGTCCCATGCAAGTGTACTTTTTGTGGAGTCTTCTGGCTCTAGACTGGCGACCCTTCTTCTGTCCCTGACACATGTGGCTTTGTGGTGAAAATGTAAAAGTAACTTTTATTTGCCTGACTAACTTTACCTAGTCCTGGAAGCTTCTAGCCTCCATACACTCTAATCTAGGCCTAGAATGTTTTCAGCCTCTGAGACTCACCCTCTTACTCTTACTCAGCCTCTTACCCTTTCTAGTCCTTTCTGAACCTTGACTGGTTGGTTCAACTCAGCTGTTCTGTTTCAAACTCCTCTCTCCAAGCTGATTGATCCAAACTGGCTTCACTGACTGAGTTGCTCTGCTTGACCTCAAACTCTAGCAACCTGTTCTAATTCCTTCTAATAACCTGTCCTTCTATTCTCTGGCTCATTCTGTCTTCACCTGTGTCCTCACCTTGTTCTCTCTTTAACTTGTCTCTGTAAAACTTTCCTGGTAAAGCTGCCTCTGAATTCCACAGACTAAACTACCAAGACCTCAACTCCACTTCACTGCCTCTCAACTCACTCTCCATCAAATTGCCTTGACAGCAGAGACTAGAACGTCAGAGATCTGCATGCAACTGTGACCTGACTGCTGAGATTAAAGGTGTGTACCACCACACCTGAAACCTAAGATTTTTCCTTACTTGAAATTTGTTCTATTCCAGGCTGGCCTCTGTCTGTCCTTGTCTGCACTTCAGCTGGATCCCACGGACCTAGAAGGTCTTTAAATGTGATCTCTTGCCAGAGAAGCGGGGTTCTGAACTAAAATCCCTCTACATGAAAACAGGAGAAGGAAAAGATCCTGCTTCTTGCCTCATACCAGACAAGATATGGCTCAGCTTCCACACACAGGGCAGGGCTTGAGCAGGGGAGTGAGGCCTAATTCTGTAGTCCACAGCAGGGTCAAGGTAAGAGCTGACATAGAGGAGGAAGAGATAGACAAGAGGAAGCCCCAGAGAGGAAACAATGGGGGAAATATAATTGGCAAACACACATCCAGTAAAAATAAGTGTGCATGGCTCCACGTGTGTGCAGTGCCTGTGGAAACCAGAATAGCTCAGGTCTCCAGAGCTGAAGTTACAGGAGGTTGTGGGCCTCCACATGGGTGCTGGCAACCAAACCCTGCCTGTCTTCAGGAGCAGCAAGTGCTCTTAATTGCTGAGCCATCTCTCCAGCCCTGGTAAATGTAATTGAAAAGATGAAATGTCTTTTTGGCATGCAGGCCACAGTATCACACCTACTCCCCACCCCTCACTCCACGTTAAATACACTTAAATAGTCACCCTCCCACACACCAGATCTCTCAGGTGTCCCTGTGTGGTGTTTATCAGCTGCAGGGAAAGAAGGGGCTCAGCGCCAAGGACAGAAAGCCAGCTTTAAAGTCAATGTGAATATCTGGCTTCAGAATGGCTGTGAGCAGCTGGAGTGCAGAACTTGGTCACCCGTGAATAGAGCTCAGAGTGTCAGGCAAGGGTGGGGTAGGCTCACGTCAGGCAAGATGCTTAGAAGAATGCAGACTGTAGTGTATGCAAGTATGTGTTCTGTGTTTGTGTGTGTGTGTGTGTGTGTGTGTGTGTGTGTGCGCGCGCGCATGCGCACGTGTGTGTTTAGACCATCAGTCAATGTCAGGTGTCTTCCTCGACGATTCTCTGGTTTTTGAGACATGGTCTTCCACTTGGGAAAATCTTCCTTCCGAAGCCCATATGTCAATGCAAACTGGTACAAACTGGAAGGTGCTAGAAATATTAAGAGATGGGACCTACAAGGAGATCTCCCATCTCTGGGATAAGCTATTAAAGCAAAGAGTGAGAAAATGGCTCTTTTCCCTGCTTTTTTACTTCCCAGCTATGAGGTGAGAAGCTGCTTGGCTCCATCACAGGCTCCATCATGATGAACTGTTCCCTTCACAGGCTCCATCATGATGCCCTGTTTATCCTTCATAGGCTCCATTATGATGTCCTGTTTCCTTCACAGACTCCATCATGATGTATTGTTCCTTCACAGGCTCCATCATGATGCACTGTTTCATTCACAGGCTCCATCATGATGCACTGTTTCATTCACAGGCTCCATCATGATGCACTATTCTCTTCACAGGCTCCATCATGATGCACTGTTCCCTTCACAGGCTCCATCATGATGTCCTGTTTCCTTCACAGGCTCCATTATGATGTCCTGTTTCCTTCACAGGCTCCATCATGATGCACTGTTCCCTTCACAGGCTCCATCATGATGCACTGTTCCCTTCACAGGCTCCATCATGATGCACTGTTCCCTTCCCAGGCTCCATCATGATGCACTGTTCCCTTCACAGGCTCCATCATGATGCACTGTTTCCTCCACAGGCTCCATCATGGTGCGCTGTTCCCTTCACAGGCTCCATCATGATGCACTGTTTCCTTCATAGGCTCCATCATAGTGTACTGTTCCCTTCACAGGCTCCATCATGATGCACTGTTTCCTTCACAGGATCCATCATGATGTCCTGTTTCATTCACAGGATCCCATCAAGCAGCATGGTCAACTGTTCATGAACTAGAACCTCCAAAACTCTGAGCCAAAATGATACACAGTCTCCCCATACATTGATTATCTCAGGTACTAGTTACAGTTGCAGAAAACTAATAGATGGGCTGTAAGAGATGATGGGGAGCTGCAATCACAATCAACCAGCTAGGACCCACTTTTACTAAGTAACGAATTAGCCACATAGGACAAAGACTCCAGAAATTCATCTGCTTTGAGTTGTCTGTTTAATTTCCACAAACAGCTGACTGGCATTTCTAGTTTCCAAAACATTTCATTTGCAGCACCATTGAACATTTTCACCTGCAACAGGTAGGTATATGTACATCCACTGTGGGGGATTCTTATGCATTTAACAAGAAGTTATTGAAACTCTTTACCTTAAAGTTTTAACAACAATCCAGCCCCCAAATGTAATGGTTACCCTTTGGTAATCTTGCTCTTGAGAACAGAAGAGCATTTTTAAGCAACAAAACTCCACAATAATGTAACAGAACCTCGGGCCTCCAGGAAAGGATGGCTCTCCATTGACAATCATCTTGGATAGCACTCACTGCAATTCAGAGGTCCAGTGTCTCTGGACTAAAGGCATCAGCCCCACTAGAAGGCACCAGCCCCACTTAGCTAAGACAATTCCATGTAAGTATGAAAAGCCCGGGGTGGGGGTGGTTAGAAAAACTGGAAGTGTTGGAAAGTAATATATCTGTTTGAAATTCTAAGAACATTTTATACATTGAGGATTTGGGTCTGACACAGGTTCTGTTTAAAAAACTTCCTGGTGTGATAACCTTGTTCCCGTTTGTGGTCACTTGACTGCATATAAACTCAAAAGCACAAAAAGGTGACAGGAGATCAGGCAAGGACAGAGCTGTACAGAAGCACACCATCAATGATTACTAACTGAATTCAAAACCCAAATTTAAAAATGTAGCCAACCTGAAATCTCATGTATAAAGGCTTGACTCAGACCCACCCTGTGGGCTAGGATAACTTGACCTCCTGCCTTGGGTTACTACTGCTTGGCTGCAGGGCCAGTTCAGTGGTCAAGTGGATGCCTGGGCAGCAAGGGTCTGGCTTTGGGCCTCAGCACGACAAACGAAAGACTTTTTAAAGACACTGCTTGTAAACAGTAAATCCTGATCCAAGGGTGGTGCTGAGTGCCTGTAAGCCTGGGGCTGCAAAATGGAGCGGTCCAGACCAGACTGGGAGAGGAAGGGTATGAATCCTGCAGAATGGATGGACTTGGGCTTGGGCTTGGGGAGAGTTCCATCAATAATGTCTCAATGTGGTTACGGCTGGTAGGTTAGAAGTAGAGAGGGATGCAAAACTTCTCCCCACGGAACACACGGCAATTTCTAGAAGGTTGGGGAGATGATTTGGGATTTGTGACTAGAAACCAAGAATGTTACTAAATAGGCTGTCATTCGTAATATGGCCTGGACACACCCAGCTCAGAGTGCCAACATGTCAAAATGGAGACATTCCTGATTAACACTCACTCCATTGAAACTTGGAGTCCCTAAGTATGTCAAGAAACATCCTCATTTTAAAAGCTAAGATTAGAAGTTGGGAAATGAAGCAGAGCAATCGCTTCCTGTAACTAGTGCTAGAAGAAAGTGAAGTGTCCACAGAACAACAAAGACAGGAGGGCGTGGAAAGCCCTAGAAGGATGGAGGACAAGTCCACATGCAGGACCCCTAAGCCTGACCTACCCCATGGAGGGTGGAATGCGTGTTAGGAAAATGAGTCCCAGGGTCAGAGACGTAGCTTAATAGCAGAACATAAGCCTAACAACCCTGAAGGCTCTGGAGCTGATCACCCGGGGTTCAGGGGGAAAACACAGAAGGCAAGCAGGAGGGAAGGGAGGGCAGGAGGGAGGGCAGGAGGGAGGGTAGGAGGGAGAGCTAAGGGGTGGGAGTTCTAGAATAAACCCAGGCATGCAGGACATCAGGTGAGGGTCACAAAGCTCAAAGAAACTGTGTTGTCTTGTCCACCAGTGCACAGCTGACGTAGGGAGGGAAAATAGGCTCTCCCTTCAGAGAATTCAAAACAAGACAATCAACTTTGGCTGTCTTCAAAAAGCCACATTTCATACTGGCTGCTGTCTATACTTCACTTTACAAGTGTCAATCAAGAGGTTAGATTTCTGAGGTTAGATTTAATTATATTGGAATTAAATGTATTTTCTTCTCAGAAAAAAAAAAAGACTTCAGAAATGAAAGAATGTTATTTACATGCAAACTAAAATACACTCCTTTAGCTAGTAGTAAGAAAACTGTAAAATTATTTTTTTTTCCTTTGAGAATAAGACAGAGTGATATGAATTGAGATTTGGAATTTAGAGACAAATTTCTACTTTGGCTTCAACTAAGACATGAAACAGTGCTTCTGTGGAGGAGCCTGCTCAGGGGTCAACGCCGCACTGTGTTTCCTGGTGAGTCCTCTGCTCTCTGTGAGTCTACATCAGAGGCTTGATGCCCAAAGTAGAGGCTTTGTCTCTGCTCCTCCTCCAGCTTATAAACAACACAGAATCCATCACAATAATCTAGGAATTAGAAGGTTTTAGATACTTTCTATTTACTAATAGGTGGCTGATTCAGATCTAACCAACTTCTAAGGAACAAAGAATTTCCCATACTCCCAATCGCAGCTACCCATCAGCCTCCAAATTTAAGACTAATATTTTTAAAAGCAGACAAACAGACAAACAAACAAAAAACCCCTGAGTCTCACTATTTTGCCTGGGCTAGTGTTGACCGCCTAGGCTCAAGTGACTCTTCTCCCTCAGCCTCCAGAGTAGCTGCGACTACAGGCATGTGGCACCATGCCCAATAAAAGCATTTTCTTTGAAGTGATGCTAGCACTAACAAATGTGGTGGCCTTCTCTGTGACCGTCCAACACTTCTGACGAATCCTTTCTCAATAGGATCAAAACCTATAGTCTAGGACAAGATCACTTTCAGGCAGCCTTGGAATTTGTCAAACAAGATGCCAGCTCCATCAGTCAGGTGCCCCCATGTCATACCCATGAGGCTTTGATTTAAACAGGGATATTCAAACAAGGGGTAAAACACATCACAGACATTTCTGTACTTTCTCCTACCAATACAGTTCAGTTCTGTGTCTGAATCAGGACATGATTTCTTTAAACTCGTTAACATGGGTCACCAACATAAAACTCTAAGAGCCTCCAAACACACTAAAATCAGCAACCAAATTACTTTTCATTTCTCGTTTGGATATCAACTTTTCCATCCAGTTATTTCTTGGCATCTACAACAAGTACTTTAAAATATGCCTAATTAAAGCAAAGGCAGACTAGCTTATTTTTTGTGTGTGCCAGGAATGAGTATTCTCCTGTCCCCAGAATATTCATTTCCCCCCTCATCAATGCTACACAGATCAATGTGATCATAAAGAGAAGACCTCGAGGAAATCCGGACAAGAAAATCCCTATCAGAACTATATGCAGCAACAATCCTATCTGGAGACTCTCAGAGATGGGAAACAGTAAGAAAGGAGAAGCGATACACCACAGCTGCAGGTAAGCTCCCAGCCGGAAGTAAACATCCACCTGACCCCTCATAAAACAAAGAGTTTCCAATTTTCCCCTGCACCCTACAAAGTCTACCCCCTCTAACACTTTGAGAGCATTTCCTGCCTTAAGCAGCATTCTGGTTTTCCACCTTAATAGCTATGCATTTTGCATGCGTTTATTGGGTGTCCGTGTCTCATTGGTTTAAGAACGGACTTTGCAATATAGAACTCTGCAGAGCTACAAACAGCTGACGTCCATCTTTTATGATGAGGGGAAGAGAGGAAGCCATACTTGATTTGCTTTAATTTTTTTTTTCTACCCACTTGGGCTTTGAGCTCCTTTGAGAGTTGGCTAGAAGTTCTGATGGGTTTAAAAACAAGGACCACAGGGTTCATCTCGGTAGCACAGCTGTTCCTTGGCTCGCACGAGCCCCGTGTTCAGTTCCCCAGCACCGCAAGACAGACAAGGCTGCCTTTGAGTCCTGTGTCACAGTGGCT
Organism: Acomys russatus; assembly: GCF_903995435.1. NCBI lineage: Eukaryota > Metazoa > Chordata > Mammalia > Rodentia > Muridae > Acomys > Acomys russatus. Next base: position 79,662,996 of record NC_067142.1, on the reverse strand, counting down.
GAGTGCCAGCCTTCAGCACTCCTGATATATACACTAGGACAGTCTGCTTTAGGAAATTCATATCACAGAGAAGCGTGTGATGCCCAGAGTAACGGAAAGGGGTTATCCATCACATGAAGACCAGCAGGCTTGTTTCACTAGAATCCCAAACAGCTGATCCCTACAGACAGGGCGAACACCCACAAAACTCCTCCCACAAGCAGAGCCGGTGACACCACAGTGCCTTCCAGACATGTGTGAGACCCCACTAAAAATGAGTGCTGTTTTCATGATGTTGTCCCTCCCAAGTCTTGCTAAGAGTCTGTCCCTGCTCCCTCTGACATCCATCCAAAGCCATATCAATGGCCACTTCCGGAGCATCCCCTGTGCTTCGGTAAGTCTCTAGAGGGGGCCCACCATTGTGCTCTGCACAACCATTGACGAGAGCCAGCGGCAGTGACCCCGGGGGACAGCACAGCTTCTTAGCGCAGCTCTGGGAGATACAGGCGGCACTGCAAGTCGGCAAGAAGTCCTTCTGCTCCGGGGTTTCCCTTAAGTCCAGTGTTTCAAACTGGATGGTCACATTGTGGACTCCAGCATGGTGGAAGATCTCTCGGATTTTTCTGCTGGCATCCTGGTACCCAACGTCCTTCTGGCATTTGATGTGCAGGGTGGCGATGACCTTCCCAGTTATCAGTTCCCAGACGTGCACTTCGTGCACACTGCTGATTCCAGGTACAGTAGAGAGCTTGCCCACTACAACAGACAGGAGTAAACAACAGCCAACAGTGAGTGCAGGAATGGAAACTTGGAACCAAGAGAGGGACCTGTGTGCCTAGTCATGACCACCAAGGCTGCATGTTTACCAAGGTCATCAGGAGAAAGAATGGTCCCCCAACCATCCATTTTCCCATAAGCAGCCTTTCCTCTGATTTTCTAAACCACAAAGTGTTAGCCTATTACAAGTAGCTCAAGAGCCTAAAGCAGAAAGGTTGCAAGTGCAAGACCAGTTCAAGAAAGTTCTAAAGCAGCCTGGGTTACCCGTGGACTGTCTGTTCCAGTCTGCCTGATCTATATAGCAAGTTCCATGCCAGTCAGGACAGCGTAGGGAGACCCTTTCTCAGATAGGTAGATAGATAGATAGATAGATAGATAGATAGATAGATAGATAGATAGATAAAATAGATAAGACCAAGAAGAGAGGCAAGCAGATGGTAGATAGGTAGAGAGATGACGATGATAGATAAACTGATGAGAGGTAGATAGATGGATGATTGATAAATCAAGTTAGATTAGTAGATGGATCAGACAGATGGGATAGTTTAGCAACATGGATCAAAAGCACTTACCAGAAGTGCTACTTCTAGGGATACATTCAAAGTGCCTCTGAGGCACATAACTGACGTGAGAGTCTGGCTTCTCTCTGAGCAAAGCAAATGAGATGGCTTCTCCCCAGACACAGGAGCGGCCTTTTAACACTGCCTCTTTACAGTGAGTGTAATGTGCCACTAACTTCCCAGCTTGTGAATGTCACTAACTAGAAGGCATCACCTAGACCACAAATGAATGGCTTGTCTTTTTAAGGGGGAAAGAGGAGTACAAAAATCAAGGTCTTAAAAAAAAAAATCAAGGTCTTGCAGAGTGACCTTAGTAGAGTTAAAATATACCTTTTTCATGAGGTCAAATAGCCCAAAAGTGGGGTTTGCCCAAGCTTTACATTCTCAAGAAGGGGCAAGTGATTAAGACCTTTGGTTCTTGGAGGTATGAGTCTCCATGGCACACTGCACACCACCCAATGCATGCCTCCATCACACAATGCTCTGTGTGCGTCAGAGCACACCAATCAAATAGTGCTGTGATCCTGACCCTTAGACGGCACAATGGAAAATCGTTAGTGGTCCCCATCCACACATAATCCACTTACTCAGATCTTCCATGTTGACTCCCTTGGGGACCATCTGCAGTAGGATGACAGCAGTTTCTTTGATCAGTGGAAAGGCAGATGACAAAATAATGATGACCATGACAACAGTCAAACTGGGGTCAATGTAGCATTGCCAGTTACATGGGTCTTCAGGTCTCAAGGGTTGTACATAGAATATGATGGCCGTGATGACCACAATTACGGACCCCAAGGCATCTCCCATCACATGCAAAAGGACACCTGCCAGGAAGGAAGACAGACCAATAAAGCCGAGAGCCGAGTGTGGGAACCACATGATGAGCGGTGATCCAGACTTCCAAGCCCATACCATTCACTGCTGTTCTTTGTTACAACACCTAACAGGTCAGAATTTTTCAAAACAAGACCAGTATGGGACGTATGCCCATAATCTTGGCATTTGAGAGGCTGAGACAGGAGGACAGCCTAAGCTACACAGAGACCATCTTAAAACAAACAAAATAGCAATAGCAACCACTCAGAAAGCAAATCTCAGGCCAGAGCAAACTTGATGGCTCAAGCAAGTGGGGGCACCTACCACCAAGCCTGGCAGCCTGGGGTCGATTCTCGGGTCAGAGGTAGAGTAATATGACTGACTCCTGCAAGATGGCATCTGTCCTGTACGTACACACACACACACACACACACACACACACAGTAATGAAAATTATTTTTAAGGGCAAATGTTATGATTATATTTTAATTTCAAATTTTAAAAATATTTTAAAAAGAAAAAAAAATCTAACAAAAATCTCAGACCGGCTACCCAGAACCCAGGAAGAATGGCCTTGGAAGACCTGGGCTAGCTGTCACCTACTATGTCACCGTCCGATACTGCCACATCACTATCGCCTACTCCCCATCAAAGGGCGTCATAAACAGCTGAACAAATGTGTTATTCTTTCAGACAAGCACCTGTACATCGAGTTATTTTGATCTTTTGTTTCATTTGTAGTTGAGATAAAGTCTCATTGTGTAGCCCAGGCTGCACTCAGACTCCAAATCTTAGCCAGCTTCAGCATCCCAGTGCTGGGGTTGCAGACATGCACCACCATGCCTGGCTTCAAAGTTTGTGTCTTTATTATACACGTGATCAGGTGTGGGGCGGGGCTCCCCTTCAGAGTCCCTGATGAGCTCAGCATGATGGAGGTCCCGTCATCTTTTATTGCTCTTTTTATGGTTGCAGTGCCAGGGGTCAGAGCCCGCAGCTCATGCATGCCAGGCAAGCATTCTGCCACCAGACTGCAGCTTCAGACAGAACTGGGACCCACCCAGAGTTGGTCTCTTGGTTCTCTGACTTCCCACTACCCCAGGCCACGCCCCTTCTCCTTCTCATTGGATCGTCATTATCTCCGTGGCTCTAGTATAAGAAGGCCTGAAGAGCAGGATTCTGCTGAAGTTTCCTCTGCACAAAAAGCCATTTGTCACAATCACATAAAAATTAAAACTCTACATTTAAGATTAAAGCTGTAGATTCTAAAAGTCGTTAGTCAATTAATTTCAGAAAAGATTCAACCCTCAGCAAAGATCTAGAGGCTGGGCTGTAGCTATACACTAAAATTAGAAAGTAGTAAATTCAGTGGAATCTGGTCAGAGGAATTAAAAATGTAGACACAAAGTATTTGCATTCTGGAAAGGAACACCAGAATCCTGCAACAGCCCCGGCAGCAACAGTAGCAGCAGCATCTGTTAGAAACAGTCTCATCACATGGTCATCACATGACCCTGCACACCCTACAAAATCACACTAATCAGGAGCTTCCAGTCATCGTGTCCATAAGCGGACAGCCTGTGGCGCTGGCTCGGAGGGAAAGGCCCTTGCTGCAAAGCCCGACGACTGCAGCTTGATCCCTGAGACCCGCACGGTACAAAGAGGAAGAGACCTGACTCCTGCAAGTTGTCCTCTGACACATGTACACATGCGATAAATATAATTTTTTTTAAATATTTTTATTTAATTTTTAATTTGTGTGCATTGGTGTGAGGGTGTCAGATCTTAGAGTTACAGACAGTTGTGAGCTGCCATGTGGGTGCTGGGAATTGAACCCGGGTCCTTTGGAAGAGCAGGCAGTGCTCTTAACCACTGAGCCATCTCTCCAGCCCCTGACAAATGTAATTTTTAAAAGATCACCTGTAACTGGCCATGGTGGTACCCACCTACCATCAAACTACTCAGAAGGCTGAGGCAGGAGGATGGAAAATTCAGGGCCAACTTGGGCAACAAAGAGACTTCTTGGCCTCCTTAGTCCATCTCAGAAAAAAACACAAACAAACAACAAACATTTGAAAAACTATGAAACTGCCTGGGCCTTTAAGACTGAGTATCCAAAAGCCACCCAGCATTTCCTACTCCACAGAAGCAGTGAGTGACATTCCAGGAGAGTGGTAGAGGCAGGAAGGAGGTGTGCCAGGCCAAACAGTGGGCACAGAGTATTTGACCCAAAATGTGTGTGTGTGATGGAGCATGCCTTTAACTCCAGCAGTTTGGAGGCAGAGGCAGATGGAGGCAGAAGAAGATCTCTGTGAGTTATAGGCCAGCCAGGGTTACGTAATAAGACCCAGTCTAAAATAAAAAATAAGAACGCTCGATTTCTGTTATATATGCTTAGAAATGTGGAGAGCAAAACCAACCAGCAATGCCACAGAGAGCACTACGGAGCCTGAGCATTTGCATGGGGGCTCTCATCAGGGAACATGAACTTCTAGGGCTCATGGTGGGATTCAAACACCCTCCAGTACACCCACCCCAACCCCACCCCCACCTCCACCAACCCAGTCCTCATGGGAAGGAGGGAGCCAAACTTGAAGAAAACCATCTTTCAGAAGAGACAGAAACAGCAGAACGCACAGTGCAGGAATGAGCCATATGTCCAACAGTGCTAACAGAAGCCAAAGGAAAAGGGAGAGGCAGAAGGGAGGGGGGAGGGGGGAGCCCCACACCCCAAGGCGCACCTGAGACTCCGTCTCCACCCTACAGATGAGGGAATCGAGGCACTGAGTGGCTAAGTGACTTGCCCAAGATCACACAGCCATCAAATCCAAGTGGGCACTAGAACAAGATTGCCCCGGTGATCTGAATGCAAATAGAAGGTGTTAAAGGATTGCTCTAGCGCCAACTCAGGAGGCAGGGGGTACACAACTGTACTCCCAGCACTCAGGGAGACAGAGGCAGGAGGATCACTGTGAGTTCAAGGTCTATAAAATGAGTTCCAGGACAGCCAAGGCTACACAGAGAAACAAAAACAAAAACAAAAAAAAAAGAAAAAAAAAAAAAAAAGAAAGGGGGGGGGATCCTTCTAGAAGAAAACACATGGTTAATGAGGATCTGCTTAGTCACCCCAGGTATCCAAAAACTTGACTCAGTAGAATTGACAGTGATTCCAATTGCTAACTGCTCACCCCTGGACAACACTGAAGGGTCTGACCTAGAAGGCGGTTGAAATGAGCGGCTCACACTTCCAGCCTTTTACAGAGTGCTTAGTCACAGCAACAGGACACTGACTGAATCAATATATATGCATGAGACAGTCCCTCTTTTCAGCACTTTCTCTGGTTCTCCCCAGCCTGTTTCCAGGCACTGGAGACAAATGAAGAACCTTCTCAGGACTTGTCCTACCCACCTGTTCCCCTGACAGGAGCTAAGGAAGCCTTTGCTTTCTTGGGGACAGTACCCAGTGCTGCTGACCAAACAGGAAAACCTACTATCTCATCTGCACCCTTGGTATCCCTGTCTCAGGGCTCCTAGCCTCACTTGAGTCTAATGGGGGGTCACACCCTGCACTTCCTAGAGGCAGGCAGTGGTGTCTCAAAGACACACAGCTAGAGGGGAAAACCAGAGAAGTGGCTTGGGCCTATAATCCCAGTCTAAGGATGACCTCCGCTAGCTTCAGACTAACCTGGGCTACAGAGGGCGAGCATCTTAGAACAGAGACAGAATGATAGAGAAAGTTGGGGGCCAGAGAGTCTGAATAGAGAGCCGCTTGATTCTGTCCAAAGCTCCCGTTCCCATGCCAGGTTTCCTCTGTTTGGCCACTAAGAATCTCCACAACAGTGGCTCCCACACTTCTCTTCCCCACAGTCTACACTAAAGGCTTTGCTTTCCATCCCAGCACACACAGAGATACAAGTTGAAGGAAAACTGAACCCCGCCCTTAAGATTTTTTTTTTTTTTCTTTTCTATTCTGTTCCATTAGGTCCTAGTGATATTAAACTCTGCTAAGCAGAATTTAGGGCCTAGGCCAGCATGAACTTCAGCTGAAAAAACGCTGTGGGTGGGGTGAAGATTATGAGTGTACAGTGCCCATGTAGGGGGCATGAAGCCATAGGTTCAAGCCCCAGCACCCCTAATACAACATAACTGCTGAAACCACTAACACACCAAACCCACCCCTTATCTCTCCAAATATATATAACATGTGTCTTCAGTGCTGGAGAGGACAGAACTCAGGAGCTTTCTAGGCAAACACTAACTCTATCAGAGAGGCACTCCAGATGCTAACACCTTGAAATGTAAAATCCCAGTGTGTCTCTTAGTCAAAGAGAAAGTGCAGAAGGGGAGATGGGGCATTACCCTGAGGACCCCCGCTCTTTGCTAAGATAGTTTTGTTTTGTCTCATCTTAACTGATAAAAACTGAAGGCTGGGTGTGGTGGCACATGCCTTTAATCCCAGCATATATATTCATATATATATTGAACATGAACACACTCCCTGTGCTATTCTGATACAGGTGCATATAATGCAATATTAAGTCAAAGATCTACACCCTTGAGCCCTTCTTTCTCGTGTTTAAAACAAAACAAACTCGGAGTCTTTTCTTCTGGCTCTTTTGAAATGTACAGTACCTGCCTAACGTCACGGTCACCCACTGAGTGCAGTCACAAAGCCAAATCCTGAGCTAAGTATGGTAGTGACTATGTCAGGGAGGAGGAGGTCCTGAGGGTCTCTGAGGAGCAGACCGAGAGCAGGAGGCAGCCCCGGGGAGAATATGTGCCACACAGGCAGGGGTCCAGGGAGGCTGAGAGTAGAAGATGCCTTTAGGGGAAGACAAAGCAGCCTCAGACCCTGATGCTAGGCCTGTGAGCCTCAAAGCCTATGAGAGAAAAGTCTCATGCATAAGATAAGGCTGATGATCCATACCTCACTTCCCTCAGAAACTGGTCCCCATGGTGTATGTGTGAGACAAAGGCTCAGGTCCCGCTAAGCACTGACCTGGAGGTGAAAGGAATAACTGCAGAGTCCTCTGTTCACACCAGCGTGCACAGGAGCCTCACCAAAGCACTGGGAGGTGAACGCCATTGCAGGAGGCTGGTGGTGAAGGCACTTAGCCAGAGTCACCAAACTAGGAGAGGCAAAGCCTGGGACTGCCTGAGCAGCGGGTCCACCCCTCTCACATGTCCAGCTGAGCAGTGCATCCACCGTGCTCACCTGGGCAGCTGTGTTGGGATATGGGAAAGAGAGGATAGGGCTGGGGTGGGGAGCAGGCGCTGGGGTGGGGGAGTAATGTGTAGGAAAAAGTGCTGCAAAAGCTTTGATTTCCAAAGATGATCCTGTGAGGTGTCCTGAGAGACACAGGTCTCCCCAGATGCCTCAGTCTCCTGATCAGTTGCAGTGCTGCCCACAAGGGTTACTTTGCAAAGGCAGGAGACCTCTGTGCTTGACCCTCACATGCTGACATTCAATTAAAAACAACCACTGTCCCCTGGAACTGGCATATACCAATACTGTCAATTGGACCTAAATTGAAACCCAGTATGGAACCCCAGCCTTCAATGCCACTGACTTAGTGTGAAAACATTGCCACATTCACAAGGCACTGGGAAAGGATGAGAGCTTCTCTCTGGGGAAAATCGAACAACTGTGAAGAAATATCTCATCAGAGGAGATGTCTTTTCAAGTGAAGGCACACTGCCATTCCTCTGTTTATGTGATGCTGCTGACCACATCTTAATGCAGCATCCTTGATCCTATTAGGAAAACTCAGCCACCACAGAGAACTTCAGAAGGGTGTGTCCCCCCTGCTCTTTGCATAAAAGATGAACCCTGTCTCGTATCCCTATTACAATAAGAGGAGTGGTGAGCTTGAAGAAATGGCTTTGGGGCTGGGGCAGTGGTCCCCTGGTTAAGGTACTTGCCACATGTCTTAGTTTGCTTTCTACTGCTGTGACAAAGACTAAAAGCAGCTTGGTCCATCGCTAAGGGAAATAAGGGCAGGAGCTGATGCAGAGGAATACTGCTGACTTTCTCCTCATGGCTTCTTATAGCCCACGGTAAACTGGGCCCCAGTACATATCGTCAACCAAGAAAATATAGTACAGGGTTGCCCACAGGAGGGGAGGAGGGGGAGGAATTTTCTCAGTCAAGGTCTTCTCTTCCCAAATAACTCCAGCTTGTGTCAAATTGACATTAAAAACTAGCCAGCACACCATGCTAGTCAAAGCTGAGATACTCATAAGCCATGTTGTAGCAAACCTGTAATTCCAGGCTGGGAAGGCACACACAGGGACTCCCCAGAGCAAGCAGGCTAGCAAGTCTACGTGTATGGATGACCTCTGGGTTTGACTCAGAGACCCTGCCTCAATGGCCAGGATGAAGGAGCAATCTAGGATGATTCTGAACATCCTTCTTCAGCTTCCATATGCAGATGCCCCCACACATGTGCGCCCACACACATGCAAGCATGCAGACACTTGCGCACAACACAAACACAGAGTGCGCCCACACACATGCAAGCATGCAGACACTTGCGCACAACACAAACACAGATGTTCACTCACACAGATATACACATGTGTACACACATGCACAACACACACATGTACACATACACACAGAAATAATAAATTAATAAATAACTTTTTCTCAGGAAACTCCATCAGAGATAATTCCTTTGCAGATACTTGGAAGGAACCTACAGACATTAAGACGCAGCCGTTCAGTGGGAAATGCCCACTGGAGAAGCAAGCCAGCATCCATTCTGGAAGCCAGAGGCATGTGTGACCACAAAAAGAGCCATACCTGTGAAAAGAGAGCTGAGACTACAGCCCACCTCCACCACACTCTCGGAGTATGTCCCCGCATCTGCAGAGGGGAGGAACTGTCCATTTTCCCCAAGATCTTTCTCCATCTAATTCTCTGGTCCTTCCCCTGAGTCGTGGCTCCAGGAGAAAGGCTCTGACTAGCCACAAGCATCCTCAAGAGAGACAACAGGGTGGATAAATACTAGATAAAGATAGATAAATGCTAAGTGGATTGGCTGGTTGGTAATTAATAGACACGGATGATTGATTGAAGGGGAGAAACAGAGAGAGAAGAGGAGGAGGAGACATGTGTGTGTATCTAAGCCTCGAGAAGAAAGATGAATTAAAAGGATTTTTTCTTATAGAGAATCTCAAAAAATACTATCACAATATTTAGAAAGGTAAACTTCCTTACTGAATTGCATTTATTTATTTTTTTCTTTTAGAATTTTAGGGCCTCACATGTCACTGCTATATTCTGTATCTTTCCTAAAGGTCCCTTCTGGTGATCAGATGTGAAACTCTTAAGGAAAAAAAGGAAGGAGAGAGGGAGGGAGGGAGGGAGGGAGGGACAGATGGAAGGAAGGAAGAAGAGAGAGATGGAGAGAGGGAGGAAGGAAGGGAGAGAGAAAGGGGGAGGGAGGAAGGAAGGAAGGAAGGAAGGAAAGCAAGTAAGCTGGAAATTAACTAAGCTAAAATCACTCTACAGTAAAAATACCTAACCAAAAGCTATAACAGAGAAATGCTCGCTACAGGAGTGTCCAATGCGAGAGATACTGGACAGTGCTCAACACTGCTGACTTTAGATGTGGGGTAAGAAGGGGGATCCTTAGTGCCTTTCATAGGCTCATCAGAACCCCTACTTTGAGCCTAGAAGTAAGAGTTTTAATCAGGTTATAGTCTCTTTCTCAGCAAATTCCCACCACGAATAACTGTAGCAATAAAGACATTGGATGGTTGGGTAGTGGGCCGCCTTGTTTTCTTCCACCTTTAGCAAAATCAGTCAACACCAAGCACAGTGGGGAGAAAGAAGGACTGTCACAAGTTCAAGGTCGGCCTGTGCTAAATATTGATTATCAGGCCAGCCATGGCTACAGAAGAGGACCCTGTCTCAAAACAAATCATAACCAGCTAAAATAAACTGTAATGGGCCTTTAGGTATGGGCCAATGGTATAGCATGTATTTAGCATGCACAAGGACCTGGGTTCCATCCCCAGCATCATACACACACACACACACACACACACACACACACACACACACTTCATAAAATAAATAAGATGCATTGCATGTCAGTAATCATGAAAATAGAAAGTCTAGAAAGTCAAGTATTATAGTAATGTGACCTTAATAAGTGGAGATCAGACTAGCTTGGCACTGAGTTGTAGAGTTCATGAGAACATGACACATATGTGGATATGAGAAGAACATGACACATATGTGGATATGAGAAGAACATGACACATATGTGGATATGAGGAGAATATGACACATATGTGAAGATCAGGAGAACATGATATTGATGTGTGGACACCAGGAGACATGACACTCACATGTGGACGACACTCACATGTGGACGACACTCACATGTGGACGACACTCACATGTGGACACCAGGAGGCATGACACTCACATGTGGACACCAGGAGACATGACACTCACATGTGGACACCAGGAGGCATGACACTCACATGTGGACACCAGGAGGCATGACACTCACATGTGGACACCAGGAGACATGACACTCACATGTGGACACCAGGAGGCATGACACTCACATGTGGACACCAGGAGACATGACACATGTGGACACCAGGAGATATAACACTGATGTGTGGAGACCAGCAGAACATGTCATTCATATGTGGACACAGGAGACATGACACTGATGTGTGGAGATCAGACCAGCCTGGCACGGAGTTATAGAGTATGTATGTAGGGATCAGGAAAACTTGGTACATATGTGGATTTGAAGAGACACTGACACATATGTGGAGGTCAGTAGAACATGGTATTGGTATGCATGGATCAGAACACGGCACTCGTATACAGAGCTCAAGAAAACATTTCACTGATAATGTGAAGAGCAGAAGATTATGACAATGATGTGCAGATCTCAGGAGAACATGCCACATGTGGATATGAGAATAGAATGACACATATGTGGGAGTCAGGAGAACATGGCATTGGTCTGTGAGGCTCTGAGAAACATGATACACATGTTAGAAGAACGCGGCTTTGATATATGAAGCTCTGAAGAACATTTCACTGATAATGCAGAAGTCAGGAGGCCACGAACATAGTTGGTACTCAGTTGACTGCAGTACTCATATGTTGGACTTAGGAGAACATGATATGAACATATAGTGATACATTTGCAGCAATCATGTGGTTATGGTACTGTTAGGTGATGCTCAGGAGAACCCTGACACATGTGTGTAACTCAGAAGAACATGGCGCTGATCTGAGCAGCCCAGGGGCAGGCAGCTGTAACATGGCTAAATTAGAGCCAAGATAAATCATTAGCAACTACTTCTCCCTCGGAATCAATGCAATGATTAGGCAAGAGAAGAGGGTCATAGTCTGCAGGTAACCGACCTGCTTCCCAGCACCGCTGCCTTAGTAAAAGCCAAGCAGCAGTCCTGCGAGCAAGCTAACCCGGGCACGAGCCTACCTCTGATATTCAGTGCTTCCGACTTCTTCTCCTTTTTCATCCTGTCTTCTGGTTCGTTTTGGGTGTTCAGGGAATCACCTGCATTCAAAGAAGAAACCTTGTGTTGTGTATAAGTTCTACAAACAAAAAGAACCAATGAACTCACAATGCAGTTCTGTTATTTTCAATTCCTCTTAGCATATGGGAGTCCCCACCTCTCCCGCAGTCAGTCAGCCCAGACACATGCCTTTTAACCCAGAGGAAGCCAGTTAACCCTTGGACTTCACACACACACACACACACACACACACACACACACACACACACACACACACACCTTTCAAACTTAAAACAGGACAAGTACAAGGCTACACCTATCCCCCAAATCCTCAATACCTAAGGGGCAGAGGAAAGTCTTGACACTAATGTGTCTGTCTGTCTGTCAGGGCAGGATACAAGTCCAGGTAGCCCCAGGGGAGGGGAGGGAAAGGGAACGCTCTCTGTTGCCCAATAGTAAGAATTGATTTCCAGGATCAATACTGCCACAAGGAGAGGGGAGGGTAAGGACTGCAGGGTCAAGGAAGAAAGAAGGGAGGGGAAAGTGTGTGTAGGGGGAAGACAAGGAAGGAAGGAGGGACAGAAGTTAGAAGAGAGACAAAACAGGCTTCGAAGAGGATTTTTAAAAAATCAGTCAGGAAACAAAACGAAAATGAGGGAGTGTGTGAGTAAGAGGGGCCCAATGCCTGGAGAAGGGAGGAGAAAGGCCCGAGGGAAGGACAAAGCGGTCCGGGTCGGAAGGATGCAACTGAAAGGCACCTGCTACATTCGAGAACACAGTCGCGCCCTCCTGCTGCTTTCTTCCAGCCGAGCCCCCCCGGAGAGTCACTGCTGTGTCGGATCCCCGGCCCGAGGCTGGCGCGGCCCCTTGGGGACTCCCCAGAGGGCCACAAGGGTCTCCCTGGTGCGGCGGCTGCGAAGGGCGGGTCCGGCGACCTCTCGCGCAGCGGGAGAAGCAAGCTCCAAAGTCCTGGAAGATGAGCAGCCCCACCACGTTGACTGCCAGCCCCAGGGCGCCCACGATGAGCACCAGCTCGGGGTCATCGATGCGCTCGGGCCGCGCGAGGCGCAACACGGCCTCCACGAAGATGGTAAAGCAGAGCGCGGTGAGGAAGACTGCATTGCTGAGCGCGCCCACTACCTCGGCCCGCGCATAGCCGTAGGTGGCGCCGGAGCCTCGGGCACCGCGCCGCGCGATATAGCCGGAGCCCAGGCCCACGCACAACGAGATCAGGTCAGACAGCATGTTGAACGAGTCCGAGAGCAGCGCGATGGAGTTGCCCAGGTAACCAGACACCAGCTCAGCCACGAAGAAGGCCGCGGTGAGCACCAGCATGAATAGCAGCCGGCACGTTTTGCCGGAGTAGCGGCCCATCTCTTCAGCCCACTGTATCCCGCAACAGGTTGGGGGTCTGGAGCCTACCTCCCGCCGCAGGCCCGCCCTGACCCGCCGGGGCCTTTTGTGCGGCCAGCTCTCGCACGCAGGGCCAGAGTCTGCAGGAGTGGCCCCGGTATCGCAAAGGCCACCTCCCGGGGACCCTGCCCCTCCTCCCTCGCTTCCCAAGCCTGACTTGGCAGGTGGCCACAGGCCAGTGTCTCCTTCTAGGTCTGGCCAGGAGAGGGAAGCTGCTGGGAGGAGAGGCACATCGGGATGCCAGTCATCTTAAATCCCCACCTCCACCCTCTTAGAGAGGGATGTACCCGAGGGTCCCAGCTCCTCCTGCTCCACCCCTCCCCTACCCCTAGGCTACAACAGATCTGTGAATGCCGCTGATAAGGACCTGGGCTGTATTGGGAGTGCGCACCCCTGCCTACGTGCGGATATGCGTGTTGCAGGGCAGATTCCATATGAGCTGGAGCCAACTGCCCTTAAAGGTGTTTCCTGCTTTTCCTTTGCTTAAATGGTATCTCATTCGTCCCTTTAAGCCCAGACCCGAGCCTTACCATCTCTTCTTCACAAAGAGAGTGAATTCTTTCTGTTACTCCCTCACAGCACAGTAGCTCTACAGAAGAGCCTTAGGCAGGCTAGCCAGGGCGCACACTGCTGTAAGGCTAAGCATAGTGCACTGGTGCTGCACCCCAAGGCTGGGGTACTTTGTGGTAGACACAAAATATCTATCTACCTTGGCCAACCAAGAAGCCAGGCTTGGTCTCCTTTCACAATCTGTCGGAGAGAATTTCTACTGGCCCCATAGATGACCTGATACTCTTAGTTTAATCGATTGACCCAAATGGTTTTTTCAAAACAGGCTGAGCCCTAAGAGACTCTCACTCAAAGAGAACTGGTCCTGCGCAGCAGCCCCTTCAGAAAGGGTATTTGTTGGTGGTCACTTCAGTGGAGTATGGAATGTGGAGCGCTGTGCCTCACTCCCATCTCAGTTTATGAAGAGTCTGAAGGCAAAGGCTCCATCCGTGTCTCGCCATAGGCTTTAACCACCTCCACCAAGTAAATGGTGGTGTAACTATTCAGTCTCGACTGTTTTAGAACATTAGCTTGTGACTGGAATCTATTACCAAGACATCCAGCTTTAAAAATAATTTGGATTAAATTTGTTCTTGCCAATCCCATACACGCATATAATGTACTCTAATTATTCTCAATCCCCATTCTTTTATGCCCTGAGAAGCTCTCCTCTTCCCTCTGAGCTCTGCCCGCCAAATCATGTCCTTTTGTTTAGTTTTCTATTACATGCATTTATTGGGGAAGGGGTGTTAAGTGTGTGTATGGCCTGCATGCTGTATGGCTTGCTAGCTGAGGTCGAAGGACAACTTTGGGGCATTCCCTCACCCACCATGGTTGTCTCTGGGATTACACTCAGACCATCAAGCTTGGTGCCAAACACTTTCATCTGTTGAATCACCTTTCCAATCTCCCCCCCCCAACCCCCCAATCCCCCCACTTCTTTTGGTTTTGTTTTGTGACCTACTGTGTTTAACCAGGGCTGCCTATTTAACATTCTACTTTCTAGCCCCACTCATTGTCTTCATCATGAAGTATGCCTCCATTTTTTTCATAGTCTCTGAAAGTCCCTTTCAGTGGTATTAAATCTTTGATCTGGTCCTATCTTATTACTGGATAACCCCCCCCCCAAATGCAAGGAGCTTATTAATACTCCCTTTTCAGTCAGGCAGATGGCTCATGCCTGTAACTCCAACACTTGTAGGCAGGTCTATGGGGGGAAGGGAGGAGGAGAAAAAGAGAGAGCCTTAAATAAATAAATAAATAAATAAATAAATAAATAAATCCAGGATAAATATCCTTACACTGAAAACTTGAGGAAATTCTCTAAAAAATAATAAGTTATAAATTATATAATAGAACTAAGAAGATAAAAATGAAAAATTTAAGGGACACAGGCTTGGACAAATTCCTTAATTGCATGGGTCTATTTTTATTACTGCAGAGGGGAGTGATGATTGAATAGCAAGCAAAATTAGTGTGTGAAGTGCTTGTAACAGTGCCTAGTATACAGTAAGCACTCAACGAATGCTGTAATTATGGTGTGATTAGCAGTCGTGCGGTACACATGTAATAGAGTCACCACTAGTCAACAGATAAAATGCTAATATACATCAGAGATGAATCCAAGTACAATTCCCAGTATATTGCTTGTATTGTCTTAAAAATATGGAACCTCTAAAATATTTGATACGTGACAGCAAGAGTGGGGCTGGGAGTATAGCTCAGTGGTAGAGCACTGGACTAGCACATGCAAGGCCCTGGGTTCAAGTCCAGACATTGCAAGAAAATAATAAAAAGGAAACTGACAGGAGTGAGGCCTGGCAAAGCCAACGTGTTCCTTCCTTGCTAATTGTGTTTCTTACTCATTCACAGCTGAGAAAACCCAGAAATCAGCAGAAACATATCACTTGTGCATCCTGGTTAGTCATTCTCCCAGCCAAGGGCAGATAAGATTTGGGTTGCTGGCCCAAGAGCAATACAGTAGAAACTAGAAAGCCAGAGGCCGAGGACCAGGAGTTGTCACAGGTGTCTCATGTCCCTGTCCCCAGCCAGTTCCTGCCCACAAGGAAAGGTAAGTGTTCCAGACACTGCCAACAAAATGCTCTATAGGAAAGTGGGATATATATATATATGGCTGTGTGTGTGTGTGTGTGTGTGTGTGTGTGTGTTATGCACATGTTATGTTTGAATAGTATTGCCCATGTACACTCATGTGGTTGACTGTCTTTTTCAATCAGTTCCAATTTTGGGGGGCTAGGAGTAGGGAGAGAGCACAGCCTCTCAGTGAACCCAAAACTTCCTGATTAGCCAGGCTGGCTGGCCAGGAGCTTCAGAGACACTCTCAGCCCCACCCCCACCCCCTTCTTCAGCATGGAGATCACATGTGCCCAGCAATTCATAGTCACTGGCATCAAACTTGGATCCTCACAGCAAGCACATCGCTGCCTGGATCATATCCCCAGCCCCGATAAACATGTTTTGACTAACTTATATGATATGCCTGTCTAAGTGACCTGACAGACACACAGGCTGTCTTTACAATGTGTATTTCAACAGCTTTGTGTTTATTGAGCTACTGTTTGGAGTCCTGACAGAGTACTTTATAGGCATTATTTCATTCTACGCCCCCCCCCCAGTATCCTCATGCAGTATTTTGAACATATTAAATCATGTTTTATTGCTGAAATTTTTGAAGGCTGGAGACTTTAACCCACAAAGCCAAGAACCACACAATTGGAAAATGGCAGTTGCTAGCTCTGGCTTAGGCATAGAGTGTCCAAAGCTTATTTTCTTCTCTTATACCAAACTGATCTTTTTTTACAAAATAATTTTGTTCCAATCAAACAGCATTAACTTTGTTTGTTTTCATTTTGTGATGGTTCTTGCTGTGTAGCCTAGACTGGCTTCAAACTCAATTTTCCTGTCTTCACCTCCCAGCACTTCCTGATGGCCCGAAACTTGATGCAGTATAGTTCATAAACTTGGGGGTTACTATACTCAAAATTCTTTCTACATTGGCATGTTGTTTTTATATTTCAGTTTTTCAGATGTGACTTTAACAATTAATAAGTCAGCTAATAAGATAGATCAGCAGGAAAAGGAATTTGGCACCAAGAGCCCAGGCTCTCTGGAAGAGCAGACGCCGATGCTCACTGAGCTATCTCAATCCCCTGGGTTCATCTATTTTTGCGACAGGGTTTCCCTATGCAGCCTAGCCTGGCTTCAAACATTGATCTTCCCGCCTTCACCTCTTCCAGGCAGGGATTTCTGGCATGTAGCATAATACCCAGCATACTGTTCTGTTTGATAGTTACTTTAATAGCTAAGACAATGAGCTGGGCAATGGTGGCACACACCTTTAGTCCCAGCACTTGGGAGGCAGAGGCAGGCGGATCTCTGTGAGTTCAAGGCCAGCTTGGTCTACAAAGCAAGTCCAGGACAGCCAAGGCTATCATAGAGAAACCCTGTCTCAAAAAACAAAAACAAAAACAACAAACAAACAAAAAAGCTAAGACAATGAAAATGTGGTTAGATACCTTGGACTGTGTGTGTGATGATAATTATGACCAGATCATGGGCATGTCATGGAGGGCTTTGTGTGCCATGCTAAAGAATCTGAAATATACCATGAAGGCCACAGGGAGCTGGCAATGAGGAGTGAACCCAGGAAGAGCACACCTGGTTAACTTTCAATAAGATGTGAAAGGGAGAGGGAGAGGTGACTGAAAGTGGGAAGCCAGAAGAAACAACTTCACAGCAAAGCAGACAATGGAGGACAAATAGAAGAGGCTGGAGAATACAGTACACGGGGCTTAAGGAGTGGGGTGGTGGATTGTAAGGCACAGCGAGGCTGACACCAAGGACTCAGTGACTGGTGGTGCCCAGAAAAAGAGGTACCCAGAGGGAGGACTTCAGAGACAGGCCCCTCGGCACCCATCCAATCTATTTCCACCAAGAATCGGGACCTTACAATGTCTCTTCTGGGATCTCCCTTTCAGACTTGCCTCCTCACAAAGACCTGAACTCTTAGAGAGGGAAAATAGCTGAAGCAAGCTGCGTCCTTGGGTATTAAGGAGGGGGTCTGGGAGTGGGCAGATGAGATTAATTCTCCACCACACTCTGATGAAGGCAGATGAAGAGGAGTATACAGAGCCCACAGAAGCCTGTGGGGATGGAGACGATAGGCAGGAACAAGGCAGGACCAATATAAGCATAAGCCACATAGTAGTTTTGACAGGTCACAGCAGCTCACTGCTTATAGAAGAATGGCTATTTTAATAGTCTTTCTCTCCTTCTAAGACTTATTATTATTGTTGTTGTTGTTAATTGCTTCAATTTTAGCTATAATGGAAGTGAAAAGGTAAGTCCAGAAACATCCAACAAATTGAGCTAGAGGAAAACTTAGCTTTCCTGGGCCTAGAGAAATGCAAACAAGAAAAAGAAGTGTGCTCATCTCTGAAAATTCTTTGAAGGGAATTTTATCAGGTCAGCCTGGGGACCAGAGAATCTTTTAGAGAAAGAAAGGAAAGACTTCAGAGAGCATTCTGAATTGCAGCTCCTCCTCTACCCCATAAGAGAGAACCAGCCTCAGGAAGTGATCAGGAGTCACCCCCCTAAAGGTGTGGATGCTAGCTAAATAAACACAGTTGGGGCATGGCTCCAGTACCCTGTGCCTGTCCCCTCACTGCCGTGGGTAGATCTACACTGTGTGTGCATAGATCCTTTAGTTCAAGCATCTTCCAGCCAGAGAGAAACACTCAAGGAACTTCAGCTGTGGAGTCTGCAATCCCCGAGGCATTCAAGACCATAAGCTCCTGGACTTGGACAATTGCTATGCCCAGGGGGCTGTCAGGAATCTGTAGCATGGATGAGTACAGTTTGTGCGAGGTCATGATGTGACCAATGTCCACAGGGGAAGTTTGCAGAATGGTTTTTGAAGATGGCTCCTTTCGGCCATCTCTTCCACACAGCGGCTTCATGTTCCTCCACCCAGATACGGGGTTTAGGAGTTCAACACTCTCTCATGCCATCACCACAGCCTCAGGTACGGAAAGACAACAATGCTTCAATTTGTGCTCACTTGTGCTTGGAATTCTAGGCCATGCCTCGCCACGCCCCGAGGCTGCTCTAGGTGAGGATCCATGTGGAGATCATCTTTGCTAGGCTGTCTGGTCAGTCCTGAACGGCGGACCTACCAGCTCAGGTACCAGAGGTAAAGTGACTGCAACCTCCAGCCACAGAGCATCCTTAGTCCACCAGGCCTTAGGGGAGACCTCAGACATTGTGTACAAGCCAGCTGTTTGTACTGTGTTCTTTCCAAACCCCAAACTACAGAATCTCTGAGTATAAATTTGAGGTGTTTTGTTAGACATAGTAACTGGGAGAGTCATCTGGCCACTAAACAGGGGCATCTGTGGAACTTGGAACTACTTAAGGAAATTTCCATAACATATTCAAGGTACAGCAAACAAAACAAAACAGAACCAAGATTATCAGGGCGCATACAGGAAAGAATGATTGGGATCCAGGCAGGGCAATGATCGTTTGAATCAGGCCTAGGGTAGATGATGGTTTAGCTAGAAAATGCCTATTGAGTGAGAATATCTCGCTCAGGGGTGAAAGCTGACAGGATTTGTTTGGACAGCAGCTGCTTTTGGCCAACCAGTAAGACACGGACTTCATTCCTCTCCCTGTGATTAGAAAACAACAAAATCTATGTTTGAAAAACAAAAGTCTGACCCAGAAAACAACAAAGAAGAGGCAGACGGTCCAATAAAAGCTGCAGCCTTCCATATGGTGGAGCAGGAAGGAGGCCAAGTGCAGAGCTTAATTAAACTCCTGGCCACTAGCACCCAGCGGAGACTTTGGGAGAGCATAGGCAGGGCGCAGGCAGAGCCTGTTGCCAACCACAGGACAGACACGCAGTGCTGAAAAGCTATGCAGAGACAGTTTGGAGAAGTACAAGTGGCAACCAAGCTTTAAAGGTCCCAGACAGCTTTTCTCCTCACATGATGCTGAGCGCCTAACACTGAAACTGTTTGTGTGTGTGTGTGTGTGTGTGTGTGTGTGTGTGTGTGTGTGTGTGTTGGTAGGTAGAGGGGGAACCACTTCCTAAAGAAGTAGACAAACAGGACCCACAGGTTCTGAAGGAGAGGCAGATGAAGCGGACAGAGAGAGGCACAGGAGTACAAAGTAGAAGAGAAACTCAATATTCCATCCTCCCTCCATTTCTTGTTTTCGTTCTTGTGTTCTTCTTCCCCTTCCCTTCTTCTTCCACCTTCTCCCTTCCTAACTTCCTTCCTCCATTCCTTTTCTCTCTTTCACTTCCCCTTCCTGTCCCTCTTTCCTTCTTCTCTCATTGTGTGGGAAAGTTCCAGTTACACAGACGACTTAAGTACAACTCTCTGGAAAAGATCTGGGTCACATGGAGGAAATCTCTGTACAGCACCATGAGCTAACATCTGCCAGAACTGAATACTATGCAGGCCTAGTCCTTGACCAGTTCTGGCTCACATAAAACATGAGAAAACTGATTGTCTAGAGAGAGGAAAACACACACACACCTCCAATTTATAGACAAAGGCAAAGCCAGAGAGCACATTTCCTCACAGGCTGGCTGAATTGCGCTTGTATGCATGCACATGCACCTCACACATGCAGGTGCATATGACTAGAGGTCAGGGAAGATGACATTTTCCTGATCTATCATGTTCAGCTGTATTCCCTAGAGACAAGGTTTCTCTGAATCTGGGGCTAGGCTAGGTGCCAGCAACCCAGTGTCTCCAGTTGTCCTGTCTTTGGCGATCCCACAGGGTGTGGGGCAGCCTTGCCTGGTGGCCGTTGGTATGCCTGCTAGGGATTCCAGGGTCCTCCTGCTTGAGCACTGCACTTGCCTTACCTGCCGAATTGGCTCCCCAGGCCCAACACTGCCAAGTTTCTAAAATGATCCTTGTCAGCAGCCCCGAGCATCTGGCTTGCAGGAAATGCTAAACTCTGAGAAACTAAGTTTATCTATAATAAATTATCTCCCTTTAGGTCACTTCGCCAAACCTTATGACCTCAGGAGAAAAATGTGGTGGAAAATTCTTTTTAAAAAAAGTACGTGGGAATTGCGTTCGCAGCCGCCGCCGCCGCTCTCTAACGCCAGCGCCGCCTCTCGCTTGCCGAGCTCCAGTCGAGGGAGAAGGGGCGGGGGTAAGTAAAGAGGTGCCCTTACCATGGCTCGTACAAAGCAGACTGCCCGCAAATCCACCGGTGGCAAAGCACCCAGGAAACAACTGGCTACAAAAGCCGCTCGCAAGAGTGCGCCCTCTACTGGAGGGGTGGAGAAACCTCATCGTTACAGGCCTGGTACTGTGGCACTCCGAGAATTCAGACGCTATCAGAAGTCCACTGAACTTCTCATTCGCAAGCTCTCCTTCCAGCGTCTGGTGCGAGAAATTGCTCAGGACTTCAAAAACAGATCTGCGCTTCCAGAGTGCAGCTATTGGTGCTTTGCAGGAGGCAAGTGAGGCCTATCTGGTTGGCCTTTTTGAAGACACCAACCTGTGTGCTATCCATGCCAAACGTGTAACAATTATGCCAAAAGATACCCAGCTAGCACGCCGCATACGCGGAGAACGTGCTTAAGAGTCCACTATGAGGGGAAACATTTCATTCTCAAAAAAATATTTTTTTTCCTCTTCCTGTTATCAGTAGTTCTGAATGTTAGATATTTTTTCCATGGGGTCAAAAGGTACCTAAGTATATGATTGTGAGTGGAAAAATAGGGGACAGAAATCAGGTATTGGCAGTTTTCCATTTTCATTTGTGTGAATTTTTAATATAAATGCAAGATGTAAAGCATTAATGCAAGCCAAATGTTTCAGTGAACACATTTCAACAGTTCAACTTTATAACAATTATAAGTAAATCTGTTAAAAATTTCTGGACAATGCCAGCATTTGGATTTTTTAAAAATAAGTAAATTTCTTATTGACAGCAACTAAATGGTGTTTGTAGATTTTTATCATACAGCAGATCCCATCCATTCACTATACTTTTCTGAGTTGTCCTACATGCAAGTACATGTTTTTAATGTTGTCTGTCTTCTGTGCTGTTCCTGTAAGTTTGCTATTAAAATACATTAAACTATTAAAAAAAAAAAAGTACGTGGAGGCAGGTGTAGTGACACACACTTGTAATCCCAGCACTCAGGAGGCAGAGGCAGGAGGATCTCTGTGAGTCTGAGGCCAGTCTGGCCTACAAAGTGAATCCAGGACAGCCAAAGCTACACAAAGAAACCCTGTCTGGAAAAACAAAAACAAAACAAAACAACAACAACAAACCCCAAAACAACCACAACAAACCAACAAAAACTCTGAAGCCAGGATCTGGTGAAATGGTTCAACAGTGAAGAGGACTTGCTGCTCTTGCAGAGAACCCAAGTTTAATTTCCAGCATCCACATGGTGGTTCACAACTATCTATAAATCCAGTTCAATGAGATCCAATGGCCTCTTCTAGACTCTGAGGACACCAGGAAGGCACATAATGCAGATGTACATGCAAAACACCATATACACAAATTAAAATAAATTTTAAAAGCCAAAACTAAAGTAAAATTAGAAATCTAGAATGGTAAGCTGAGGCTGGAGTCTGACTTCAAAATACCTATATCAGTGCAATAAAGAAAAACATTTCACCTCTTAGTTTTGACAGCCACAGTTATACGCAGCATAAAAGATTAAGATGCATGAAGGTAGAGAGTTGCTGGGTCTCTCAATAGGAAATTCAAACTCCAACACAACCATCAAATATAGAGAATACCACTACGCTGTAAGGGCACATCTGGGATATTTGTATATATTAGCCTTTGTTGTTGGCAGAGAGAAAAATATCTGCCCGGGAGCTGAAGGTGATGTGGGAGTGTGGGCAAAATGTCTACTGTAGACAAAGTGACATTAACAAGCAATAGTGGGCAAATAGTGTTTAAGTGTATCCTAGCAAGTTTTGCACAAAGAACTTTTTGGGTTTTGATTTGGGTGTTTTGAGGCAGGCCCTAAGTGTCCTGGAACCCACTATGTAGACCAGACTGCCTCTGCCTCTGCCTCACAAGCTCTGGGACCAAATGTGTGTTTGCACTTGTACCTGCATAGAGCTCGAAAGATAGCTCAGCAAGTTAAAGGACAGGCTGCTCTCCCACGGGACCCTAGTTCAATCCCCATCATCACATGGCTACTCTCACCTCTGTAGTTGCAGTCCCAGGGGATCCAATGCTCTCTTCTGGCCTCTATGGGCACTAGACGTGCAGGAGAGACACATGTATACACACAGGCAAAACCCTTCTCTGTAATTTTTTAAACTAAATAAAAATATGCACAATCGTTTTAAAACTCTTTTTAAAATATGCTTATATTCTACACTTCAACAAAAACAAAGTCTCAGAAAGAATTTCACTGAACATTAATTTACAATAAAATTAATTTACAATTAAAAAAGCATATAAGCTCTCTGTGGTACCACACACCTATAGTTCTCTCAGGAAGCACAGAAAGTCACAAGTTCCAGGCCAGCCTGGGTTACACCAGCAAACCTTGCCTCAAAAACAGAAAGTCAGAAAGCAATACAGTTAGAAGACCAAACACAGTCAACAGCACAATCAGATGTGCAAGAATCTCAGGTGCCGAGGCACAAAGGGACTAGGTATAAAAAAAAGTATATGCTTCTTAGAAAGGAAAAAATCTTGTATATGTGAAGCCATGGATTTCACCCCCCCCCAAAAAAAAAAAAAAAAAAAAACAAAGAGGAAAAGATAAAAAAGATGAATAAACAAGTGGTTAAAATTAAAGCTCCTCCCAGCCAGGTGGCAGTGTTGAGGTCCTAATGAGAGGACTGGACTCCTGCCCCTGACAACTCACAGAAGCCCAGGGACAAACCTTGGACTTCTGCCACCAACTGGCAGCAACAGCATTTGTCACTAGCCTGTCAGGGAAGACAGCCAGAATCTCACAGCTCCTAAACGCCAGGATCCAACGTGAAATCTTTCTTCCTACCAAACACTGGGGAAATTGCAGCATGAATGTAAAAGACACTAAATCTGACGTGACAGAAGTGTTAGAACTCTCTGGTTGTTTAAATTAGTCAATCATAGCAATGCGTTGGCAGGTAATTATGGACACACTTGAAAGAAAGGGAAAGAAACCCTCAGCAGGAATACAAGGTATAAAAAGAAGCAGAAGGCCGAGGAGGCTAGCTCTCCCAACAAGTGTGGGGACTGGAGCTTCAGCGCAGACCCCATGTAAAAAGTCAGGTGTCCTGGAACACTTATAATCTGGATGCTGGCTTGGCAGAGACAGGAGGACCCTCACATTCTCTGGCCAGCCTAGAATACTCGGTAAACTCCAGACCAGTGAAAGACACTGTCTCAAAGCTACAAGATGGACAGAGCCTGGGGAACTATACTAGAGGGTGACCTCTGGCCTCCGCACACAAACACACATGTGCACCTGAACATGTGTACACACACAACACAAACACAAAGTTTAAAAAAAAATAAAACAGAAACCTTAACACTAAGAAACAAAACAAAGCAAATACCAGCTCAATGGATGGGCTCAACAGCAGAATGAGGTATCACCAAATTTGAAGATAAAATCGTAGAAAGAGTCCTACCTGAGCATTAGAAAATAGAAAATGGGGGGGGGGGGGGAGGAATGGGAGGATACAAGGGATGGGATAAACATTGAGATGTAACAAGAATAAATTAATAAAAAATAAAAAAATTTAAAAAAAAAGAAAATAGAAAATGGGGAGGGAGGGAGAAGAGAGGAAGAGAGGGTGGGACAGAGAAAGGGGGAAGGAAAGAGAGGGAGGGAGGGAGGCAAAGACCAGAGCATGGGAGTGAAAACTATAAAATAAAGGTGTGTTTAGCTTCACTCCCACTAGAAGCTCACAGACATTTAGACAGTGACACCTAAAGCAACTACTAGCAGAACTACATACCAGATCCTCAAAAATACAGCAGGCAACTCAAGGACAAAACTCTGAAAACATTTTTAAAAAGCAAAGAAGGACCACAGAGGAAAAAAATTAAAAGACTAAAAACCCAGCAATTGAAAATATCCAACGTGAGCCTTCGCCTCTGACAATTTCATTGAATGTAAGTGGTTTAATACACAATGAAAACTAGCTGAATGGCCAAGAGTACTCAACTGATTTATATGAAGGCCACTGGCCACTGATGTCTGAGCAACTTTAGTGGATCTTAAGAGCATTGTCCTGAAAGAAAAAAAAAATGCCACTTTCGAAGGCTGCATGGGGTTCCCAGCGTATTAACAGAGCATTCTTAAAATTAGGTGACTACCAAAATGGAGGTCAAGTTAACGGTTTCCATGGCAGGGAGGTGGAGTGAAGGTAGGAGAGGTGGGTGTGGCTGCTGAACAGCAGCAGTCCAGCTGTTTGGGGGCTGTAACAGTCCTAGATTGCTGCACCCCATCAGCATCCACACATGTTCTGTATGGTTTCTAGGAGAGGTGAGGGGTCTGCATTGATCAAAATACATCGGATAGCAAACAATTATAAGAACACTGGCCAAGGATGACTTGTCCACATGGTGAGCTTACTGATTTTTTCTTTCCTCCTTGTTGCTTGTATTTGCCTTTAGCCTAGAGTAACCTCAAGCTCACCATCCTCCTGCCCCTTCCTCTCGAGTGTGCTGTCATGTTTGGCTCTGCTCTTACCACTATCTCATTTATACTGTTTTCTTGAACAACCACTGCAACCTGGCACCACCACCACCACCCTTCACTGAGTGCTCTATAAATTTACGGCTAAGCACTTTGCATTTGTGATACAATTTTGTCTTCACAGCATCCATGAGGTGGGGATGTCCCACAGTAGGGGTAAAAGAACTGAGGTCTAAGAAACTTTCGGGACACTCAGCTTGGAGCTAGGATTCAACTCCCTGTATAACCCAACTGTCCTTTCCCAGTGTTCTTCTGTGACTGCTGCCAACTAGCTTTACACGCCTGCAATTAGTTCCCTTTGTTTCAGCCTTTCCTTTGGAACCTACATGAAAAACGAGAACAGAGAATGCTCTCTCTAGTTACTTGTTCTGCAAAGCACATTTCTCCAACTGCAGGTGCATGAGCTGTGTAAGTACACACTCATGGTGCCCACAAACTCTTCATTATCATTCAATTCAGATAACAGAGAATTTTCCACACACTAGAGTGACATATCCAAGAATGTGGAGCCAGGCTCCTGTTTCCCTTCCTTTTTGATGAATTTGAGCTCACATTTGAAAAGACCAACTTCCTAATCTTCCTTACATCTTTGCTACTCACCCCTGCAACTGCTCCAGAACCCTTTAATGGACAGAAGGGGAGATGAGAGGTTAGCCACATGTCAGAAACAGAGAAAGGGATGCTGAGAATTTCACCAGCATCTGGTGTGAGACAAGGAGAGCACTAGGGTGTGTGCTCACACCTGCCACTGGATCTTCAAATGAGAGTGGACTTCTCCAAACTTGTGAACATAAACAGGCAAGAGACTGATTGCTTCTAGGACCTTAAACCCCATGCTCCATAAAATAGCTGCTGAATGCCCAGCACTGCTCCCCAGGAGTGCTTCCCTTTCCAGCTTGAAGTACCAGGTTCTCCGAGTACGCACTTTTTTCTTTCCTTTTTTGTTTCTATTTCTACAACATTTACAATATAGCTCAAGATGGCCTTGAACTCACGCTCCTCCTGCTTCGGCTTCCTAAGTGCCGAGAGTACAGGGTGAGCCACCACATGCAGCATGTGAAGCTTCTTGTGTCTAACTTACTCCATAGTATTTGCTATCCAGGGAAAAGCAGGAAAGTTCTTCCTTGCTTCCCCTAAACCCAGAGCCTGACTTCCCTCTCAAGAAAGGAATCCTGTTTGCTTCCATTATTGACCGCCCGTGGGAAAGTAATAGGGCCCATCTAGAAGTTGTATAAGCAACAGATCAGAAGAACATTGAAACCTCCTGCCAAGACTGCCTTTGAGAGGCACCGTGCAGCCACTGCCTATGCTGCATGTGGATCAAAGAAAGTGTCATGCCAGGGACCAAAGCCAGGGAAGGGAAGACAAGGAGTTGGGGGTGGGGGAGGGGGTGCTGGGGGGCGGGGGAGAGAAGAGAGAACAATTTGGAATCAAAACAAAATTAAATAATTATCAAGGAAAGATATTTGTCAGAAAATAAATACTCTACACATATATAAAATTTATATATTTTTTCTGTAAGTAGTTTATAATGTGAGGTCTACACCTGTACCCTAGCCCCTGAGGTGGAAAGAAGCGGAACAGACAAGTTTGAACTGTGGAGTAAGACCCCCTCAAAAAGAAGAGGACGAGGCGAGGGAGGGCAGAACAGAGAGAGGAAGGAGGGAGGAGCTCGAGGCATGGGGAAGCCTTAGAGCAAGGAGTGATGTGTGGCCCTCACTGACACGAAACAGCATGTGAAGGACTTCAGGAGCTGCTGGAGCTATTTTTACCCAAAATGAAAGGCAGAGTGAAAATACAAACTTAAGGGAAAGGCAAACAAACTAAGCTTAAAGTCCAAAATGTTGATGGCTT
Source organism: Acomys russatus (assembly GCF_903995435.1). Taxonomy (NCBI): domain Eukaryota; kingdom Metazoa; phylum Chordata; class Mammalia; order Rodentia; family Muridae; genus Acomys; species Acomys russatus. The sequence goes on along the minus strand of NC_067142.1, from coordinate 79,635,804 downwards.
TATGCATGAGGGTGGCTAGGGACACCGAGCAAAGGGTGAAGAGGTGAGGCCAGTATGCGGATCTAGACCTGAGGAGACCCAGTGTCACCTCCCTGGCTTCCTCATTCCTGCACCCCCCCCCCCACTTCCTTCCCCGATTCTTTCCGCTTTCTTCTTTTTTCTAATCATACTGGGATTATAGCTATGTACCACTATTCCTAGCTTGCAAGTTGCCTTTTTAAAGAGTTAAATTTTAATCATATATTTTTTCATTCATTTTAATTGGGTCAGGGTCTGCATCTGTAGCTCAGGCTTTGCATACTTAACATTTCTGCCTGAGCCTCTTGAATGTGTGGGGTACTCAGCCACACACTTCTCAGCTTCGAGTGTTCTATTGAAAGGTGTGTGTACCCGCGGAAGCTAGCTCTCTATACCCCAGACTGGGACTGAACATGACACTGACTCACATGGGCCTTTATTTTGAGCTAAATTAATTGTCCCGTTTACTTTCTAGTACTGGAGCTTATAGTACTCTAGATCTTTTCTAAGATCAGACTCGCCACTTAAGTCCCCCTCTGTAGTCCAGGCTGTCCTGAAATGTATGTAGCCTGGGCTGCTCTCCAAATTCACTATCCTCCTGCTGCAGCCTCTCTACTGCAAGTTTTGCAGGCATGTGCTTCTAGCCCTCTCTAGCTCAGACTCCACAAAAGGATTCCTAGATTCTGTTCACAATCAGCTCTAAAGCACACATAGAATTTTCTTCCCTTACCTGACATGGTAGTAAGCACTTGGCTGACTGAAGGAGCAGGATCACAAGTTCGAGGCCAACTTGGGCTATGTAGCCAGGTACTGTCTAAAACTTATAAAGACTTTTTCTCACCTTATAATTTATAACTCTTGTTATTTAATATGGATGAATTAATCATTGCCCTTCTTAAAATATGAGCCAACTGATACTGGGCTAATAGTTTATAAAATTGCATTAAAATGTGGCTTCCCAACACTGATAAATGCAGGCTTCTTTATGTCAATGGCAACAAACCCAGGAGGTACCCTAAAGCAAACTGGCAGGTTCCAACACTGAAATCGTAACAGAAGATTAAGTTAACACAAAAGCTAACAGAATCAGAACGATCTCAATGTCTGTGGCTCTTATGCCAGCACCGGGCTTTAGTGTTCAGCCTAGAATATGCTCATCAGAAGACAACATGGAACGAAGCCCCACGAAACTCCAGGGCCGAGTACTGCAGCAAGCCTCTGACTAGCGTCTTAGGGCAGACACACACTGGAGCATACCATTCCCAAGCGAGAGCTAAGCCAGTTAGCTAAAACCAATTTGGTTTGTAGAGTAGAACTGCATCTGTGTGTGCCAGTTTTCATACGGTCTGAGCCTCCTGTTCCTGCTATATTGTATTCCAGAATAAAAGCAAATTTAGAACTGCTAGCAATAGCTAGCTTGATGACGGTTGGATTCCCCTGCCAACACTAACAGCCTTCATGCCTTACATTTGCATACCAGATATGTACATGCCAGACCCTTAGGTGGCAGTTTCCATGTGGTGTTTAATATAGCCAAGACATACGGTCTCAAGTTAACTGATTGTCTTTTAAAAGAGATGAGCCCTGGCTGATTTTCAACATTAAAGTGGATATAGATCTAGACTCCATATTTGTTCACCTCTATAGTCAGCAACAACACAGGCGCCCTCAGAACAGGCACTCGGTCAACAGAGATGGCAAAAGGACTTAGCAACTCTCTTTAGCAGAAACGGTAGAACTCCACTGAAGAATGCAGTTACAGGAAGAGCCTCCCGAACTATTATATAATGTGACCAAAAAATAATTAGCCTTTAGCCCAGTGCTAAAACATGTAGCTTTTTTTTTTTTTTTTTTTTTTTTTTTTGGTAGAACCTTCTATTTCCATATGGCAGATGGGAAAACAATCACAGTTAAGACTCTTCCCACTGCCCTGTGCTGGACCCTGCCAATCTGCTCTGCCCACAATATAGAACCACTGAGAATCTCTCTCTCTCTCTCTCTCTCTCTCTCTCTCTCTCTCTCTCTCTCTCTCTCTCACACACACACACACACACACACACACACCCTCTCATAAGAATAAAGAAACATGGTTCCACTTAATAAAAGTGTACTCCTTATGCTCTTCCAAGAGTTAGTTTGATCTTGTGACAGATAATCCAGCTAACTTGGTACCTCCTCTTAAAGTTGTTTCAAGATTTAAAAGTATTTTCCAGTCTTCTCAAGAACAAATGTTCATAACCACAAGCAAATGTTTCTTCTTACAAATGAAATTTTCTACACAGACCTGTTCCTCTCCTTGCATTCTGTCACATCCGTCTAACATGCTCCTAACTTGCTGTCTGACACCTTGGCTTTTCTGAGTGGGTTAGAAACCCAGCATTTTAAAAACACGTTTAATGGAGACATTGACATATTAACATTATATTCAAACCTAGCCATGTCGCAGCTGGATGGCCCAAGTTGAGTCACATAGGGAGGCTCTTCAGTTGCTCTGTGGTCCCTCTCCACCTGTCTGAACACATGTTTATTTTCTGTGAGTAAAAATTAAGGAGCCACATCTAAAGCATGTAGTTCACAAGGAACTTCGGACTGAACGCAATCCTATCGTAAAGTCACAGGAAAAAGAGGCTTGCATAAAGGAAGGCCTCCGCTAACAGCGCCTTTAGAGGCCCCTCAAAGGGGGAAAGCACCTGCCAGACTCAACAGACTTGCCGCTGCATCTGCAGGGAGGTATTTACCTGCTTCGGTGTCTCTCTGGGGCCTGGGGCCTGAGCAGTAACAGCAATCTAAGAAGATGACATAGTTAAGGACATTGAAGATCAGCCCGATGACTCCAGCACTGAGAACCAGCAGGGGTTCTTCTGTCTTCTGAGGGCTGATGTACCTTTTGATGGCTTCTACCAGGATGCTGAACATCAGGGCCACTGCAAAAATGGAATTGCCAAACGCCCCTACGACATCTGCCCGGAGAAAGCCGTATGTGCTCTTCCTGTGCTGCCTGATATTGCTGGCCCTGACGCCAAACAGCCCGATGATCATTGACAACAAGTGGGAGAGAACGGCGAAGGCATCGGAGGCCAGGGAGAGGGAGTTGCCTATGTGTGCGACCACTAGCTCCAGCACGAAGAGGACGACGCTGACTATGCACATGAGGATCAGACGGAAGCTTCGGCCCGAGTATCGCCCCATGGCTGTGGCAGCTTCTCTTCCTCAGGAAGGCAAGAGCTCCTAGCACAGATTTAGAGATTACAACTCCTGGATAACTCTCTCCTTCAGCCTTTCATATTTGGAAATCACCTTTTATAGGCTTCTATAAAGCCATAAAGCAGTTTAAAGGGCAATTAAGCAAGAGATGTCACGTGAGCCTGGGTTTGTGGAAATGGGAGCCACTGGCTTCAGGTGTAGCCTTGAGAATTGTTTGTTTGGATGAGCTTAATGAAAGGTCTTCCTGTCTTTCCTTTCTGTAGGAGCTACAGCCACAGCCTTTCCAGCTTTCTGGCAGCATGCAGTGATGGCTTTAAAAAGGTAAGCCACTTGGCATCAGTGGCCATGTCGTGTCTCCTAGGTGTGTAGTTCTGAATGCAATCTGTGTGAAATGTAACGCTAGGGTTGTCAATCCAGAGCTATACCAAGTAAAAGGCCATTCCCATTGCTTTGCCCACTGGCCTTTCTCACATTTCAAACCTGCGGTACCTATTTAACATATCAAAGTAGACCTGGCCACCAGGTTCTCCCGGCATCCCTCAGACCCTGTTAAGGGAGGGGTCCTCCTGGCCACTACCCTGAACTCTGCAGTCCTGGAGGTTGGTCTATTCCTCCCTATATAATACAACCATTTTGGTTACCCATTCTTTTGGACTCCTTTGGGTGTCCTGGATGTTGCACCCGGTTCTCCTCTCCACATGGCCCAGCTCAGTCTGGTCATGTCCATTTTAGGCTCTCCCAGATGTCTCTGCCCTGCCCCTGGCTTCGCTCTCCCACACATCTATAACAAATTCTCACAATACTTAGGAATAGTCGTGTGTGTGTGTGTGTGTGTGTGCGCGCGCGCGCGCGCGCGCACACCCTTTCTGTTAACCCCCAAGTAAGTTACCTTACTTCCAACAGTCTTCATAGGAAAGGCAAGAAAATCACCCCAATGGTCAGGAAAGGTTCAGACCTTCAAAACCGGAGGAGCTAGAGACACATGTTTCAATAAGAAAGTCAAGTAATGACTTAACTGATCCAGCACGTTTGGATTCTCACTTCTAAAAAGCTTATACCTTAGGAACCTGCAGCATCTTAAAGTTTATCAGCATCTAAAGTGACAGTGGCCTATTTTTGGAATAGCCACCTACTATTCAGCCTTTTAAAATTAAAATGTTGTTTTAGTTGCATTTATTGAATGGGGGGCTAGCTGGGCCCATGCAGAGGTCAGAGGACTATTTGTGGGAAGTCTGCTCTCTCCTGCTACCATACAGGTTCTGCTAATCATCTTTAGACAGTAGGAGGGGCAAGCTAAGAGCAAAGGTTGTCTGAAAATGAAAAGGTAGCAGTGTCTGGCTCCCTAGTCATTCTTGAAGCTACTATGCAGGGTACCATTGGCTGTGACAGATGACTAATAACCAGGAGTGATTTTTTTTTTTCACAGCTGGTCAACATATGGTCAACATACCTTCTCAGCTGTTTCACTAAACATTCTTCTGTACTCAATTCCAGATTCAAATCTGTGCAATGAGTTGCTACTGCTGTCCAGTTCCCCCAAAGCCTTCATGCATGTGATCTAGAACCACCATAAATGCCTACAACACAGGTGCTGAGTGGGCCCTTGGATGAGGGCCAACAATATGTCTGCCTTGTCTTCTGCTTTTTGTGACTTTAGCTCATGTAGTCTGTCTCTAAATTCATGAGTTCCACATCTAAAGATTCAACCACCTTCAGGTTAAAAATAACTGAAAGCTGGGCACTGGTGGCACACACCTTTAATCCCAGCACTCAGGAAGCAGATGCAGGTAGACAGCTTAAGAACTGCATTTGAACTGAACTTAATGTAGCAACTATTTACACAGCACTGGATGTTGCAGATGACCTGGAGAGAATTTCAAAGTGTATGCCAGGAGTTCAGACTGCATGTGAATATTCTGCCATCTGTATAAGGGACCTAAACATTGGTGGGCTTTGGTGATGGGGTCATAGGACCAAATCCTCCATAGATATCAAGGGACGGCTATGTCTGGCTTCTGGCTGTCAATTTAAAGCAAATAGTTCTTACACCTTCTTAAGAAGCAGCAGCAAGCCAGGTGCACGCCTTTAATTCCAGCTCTCAGGAGGCAGAGGCAGGTGGATCACCATGAGTTTGAGGCCAGCCTGGTCTACAATGGGAGTCCAGGACAGCCAAGGCTACACAGAGAAACTCTGTCTCAAAAAAAAAAAAACAAACAAACAACCAAACAAAACAAAAAACCCAAACCAACCAAACAAAGCAGCAGCAGCACTTCTCGGTTTGGTAGCTTTATGATGAGGTCAGGCTAGCTTCCAGCCCACTGCAGAGCCCACGCTGACCTCAAAGTCATGATCTTCCTGCCTGAGGCTCCAGTAGTAGGGTCTCCAACAGGGTCATGCCTGGCAGATTAGTGCTCTGCAAGATATGAAGTCTGAAAAGGTTTTCATATTTGGCTGATCCCAAGTTTTAGAAACAAGCCAGTTTATCCGAGATGTCATTTTAGTAAACAATATCTTACCGTAACTAGAGTTACTTTAAAGGACGACTTTGGAAAGGGGGCACTAAACTCCAGGCTTTTCAGTGTTAGTTCTACTCATCAGAAGCTTAATAATAAGTAAATAAGAATAATGGGTTGAAGCTTTTGTGGTGGGTTGATGTTCTCCTTCCACTAGGAGTCCTGTCTAGTTAGAAGGTGGCCTGTTCCGTCTCCAGGACGCCTGCTCCTAGGAGTCTCAGCTAGAGGTACCCTCGCACCCTCCCAGGAGCCTACCCTGTCATAGGTCTCAAGCCTGTCTCAGAGATGTCCCCGCCCATGGTTTCTCTTCTCTCTGCTGGCCCTCTGCCCCTCTCCTCCACTCTCCCCAGGTCTGATACCAACCTTCATTTCTCTCCCCTACCCTGTTCCCTCTCAATCACTTCCACTGTCTATTCTATTTCCCTTTCTGAATTAGATTTAAGCATCCTCCCTTGGATACACTTACCCTGCCTACAAAATGTGCAGGGGATATCTGAGAGGCTCCACCTAACAGCTGTTCAAAACAGATGCTGAGACCCACAGCCAAGCACTGGACAGAGCACAGGAGTCTTGTGGAAGAGTAGGAGATAGGACAGAAGAACCAGGAGGAGACAAGAGCTCCACAAGACCAACAGAGCCAACTAACCACGGCCAGGGGGGCTTGTGGAGACTGAAGCACCAACCAAGGACCATGCATGGACTGGACAGGGCAGCTCAGGCGTTATGTAGGTCCCATAGTCAGGAGAGCAGGGGCTCTCTCTGGCATGGACTCTGTTGCCTGCTTTTCGATAACTTGCCAGGCCACAGGGGAAGTGGAGGGGCTCAGGCCTTATGTGCCTTGAAGTGCTGGGGTGGGTTGGTAGAAGAGGGTTCCTCTTTTCTGAGAAGTAGGAGAAGGGATATGGGGGGACAGAACCTGGAGGAAAGGAGGGAGGGGGCTATGATCAGGATGTAAAGTGAATAAATTAATTAATTTTGAACAACAAAACAAAGAAGCAAATTAAAAATAAAAGTAGCTCCAGAGGCTCACTCCCCCTCCCAGATGACCCGGGGTCACAGTATAAAATACAAAAATATGACCTTCGTCTTATGTTTTTCCATACATCAGAAAAACAAAACAAAACAATGTCATCTCTTTAGTTTCTATTAGTTTTTCTCCAAACCAACACATACGCTTTTTAAAGCACAAAACTTACCATGATAAAAGTCACATATTAGTAGGAGCTTTCAGTTGACCCCAGGTAATCTGTATCAACTATATATGAAGTGCTAAGCATTGCTCTAATGACTTATTCTACAAGTAGAGGAACCTGGAAGCAGGTGTTTGAATTCTCCCTATCTCCCAAGAAACAGTTTACACTGGTCTAAGCATGGCAGAATGGGACATAGCATTCACACTGCTGTAGTCAGTAGAAACTGACTCAGAGGACAGAATGTGGCTCAGATAAGCATGCTGTGTTTACTATCTTGCACTGAGGGTGGAGGCCAGAGTTCTACACCAGGTATCTTCTGGTGCTTACTGTTTTAGTCTTTGAGACACACAGGGTCATGCTGACACTGGAGTTCACTAACTGGTTAGACTGGTGAGCCGGTAAGTTCCAGGATCCTCCTGTCTCTACCCTAGCAGTCTGGATCACAGGAAGAGCACAGGTCTGCAGACTTATCCCACAAGCACTTGACTCGCTGAGCCTTTTTCTCAGGCTGCGTGCTGTACTTAACCTGCAGCTACCTCCCTGGAACACTTCCTGTTGCCACAGGTAACATAAGCTGCCTTTATATCATGTTCCCTCGCTTCTCTATAATACTGAGATGGTACTCACTCTTCGAAGCATGGCTCAGAACTCTCACCTTTTTAAAAGGCTTTTCTGTTCTCACCATAAGAAACTGAACTGGAAACGGTGTGCTGAAATAAGATATTTACCAAGCTGTCCGAGGAGGGCGGGGCAGGAGGATCGTGGCTACATAGTGAGGTAGTCTCAGCAGACAGACACGGGCGACAAAGCCTGGGCTCAATGCCCACCGTACATGGTAGATATAACTGACTCCATCGAGCTGTCCTCTGACCTCTGCATATGCCAAGGTAAGCACACATTTCTCCCACCAAATAAATGTTTTTAAAATGCTATAAATATATAAATGTTTTAAAATGTTAAAGAAAAAAGAAATTACTAAGTAGGCTCCAAATGAGGTACAAAAGGCCTTAGAAACAGCCAGATAGGAAATTCAGTTTGTGGTAGTATAGAGGGCTATGTTGTACTGAACAGATAATAAGCCAGATTCAGGCTAAAGTATTTACATTTTGGTCTGTCAGTGATGAGAACTATAAAATGATTTCAGGGGGAACTGGAAAAGCCAACAACATTCTTGAAAACATGAAGACTGGCTTGGTGTTCACACACCTACGAAGGTCTAAGACCTAAAGCCCATCAAAGCAACAGGAGCCTAACAGTTCTGTGCTGCAGGAGGGGCTGCCTGAGATGACTTGGGCTCCTAGGTTAGTGACAGAGTATATTTTGTCAGTACTAATCTTCCAAACAGGAAGAAAGGTGCTAGGGATGGAGGGGTGAAACGAGATTTGGGGGACATGCTAACCCAAGATGTTGATGAAACACAAATCATAGGAGAGCTCAGTGTGTAGTTTAGAGCTCCAAACTGCTGATGGAACTGGGAGGTATTAGCGTAGTCATGCAGTTTGGCAAGAGCCGATTACACATCATGAGGAGGCCAAGTATGGGAATGTGGCACACTAATACCTAAGGAAGTGGCCAGGAAGAAAAGCCAATGAAAGACACAACTAAGAAGATGTTTGGTGGGAGTAGGGTACACAACATGCAGTTAACAACAAGATCCTAAGTATCAGTGTGGTGAGACGAAAGTGAGATGTGCACACCAGGCTTACAGGCTCGTCCTCTGTGAGCTCAGTGAGGCCTGTCATGAGGGGGAAGATGGGGCAGTCAAGGCAAGCTTACCCCTGTGCTCACCTGGCTTTCGATGACCATCCTTGTATGTATGATTTTGCTATGGCAGGATGAACGACTACATAAAATAGAATTAGTTCACGGTATTTATTACCCAGGCTGTTTACAGAAAAGTATTTTCCACTGTTAATTTAGGCATAAGAATAGTTGTTTATCTCATGTGACCTCTTTTTTTAGGACTTTTAAAAAATGAAAAAGAAAAACTGCATCTGAGAAGATATTAGTATCATTGGTTTTAAAAAAGTTAGGACTGGATAGAGGCTTCTGTTTTCCATCAGTAACTCCGACCAAACAAAGTGTAGAACTTAGCAGGGTTCTTGCCACAGACACACATGGCTCCCGGCTGCAGCTCACAAAGAGGCTTGAAAGGAATACAAAGGCTTTTGGCTCCCATGGATGGAGCACCAGGTTCCACATCCTGATCCCTGGAATTAAAGAGACAAGAAGTCCGGTCACTACCGCTGCGCCCTGCGTCCTCCTCAGTGCAGGCCTACCTACAGGGAGCTATACTTACCTGGCAGTTGTCTTTTTGATCCAGTCCTCACAGTCAATTTCCCCACAGAATGGAATTTGTGCCACCTAATAAGCAAAGAAAAAGCATTCTGCCATTATAACTCCTAGAGAGGATTACTTGAGTTCTCTTTTTACCTTTCAAGCAAAAGGGGTGGGTGTCCTAGACCTGGGGCCATGGTCCTTTGCAAGCACACTGGGAATTTGGCTCAGAAGTACACAAGAGAGCAAAGAATGGTTTTTATACCATCCAAACTCCACACTCATAAAACTAGACATAAATCATCTTTCCAGCACCCTCAAGTGTCAAGATAAACTGGCTGTGACATGGTGAACTCTGCTGCAGTTCCTCTTCAGGTCCACACTGCTGCCTGTTCTACAGACCTGGCTGTCAAGGGGGTGAAAGAGAGGTGATTAAGAGTAAACTGATTTCATGGTAAAGCAACAGTAACATCTAATGGTCAGGCAGGCCTCACTCGATCCCAAATGCTTCTAACATGTTCGGGGTAAGTCAATAACTTTTATAGTACAGAAGAGGCTCGTAAAAGACAAAAATCAAAAATCAACCCTCAAGCTTTCTTCTTCTTTCCTGGACTATTTAATAATAGGCAGAATCAAGACTTGGTATTTTACTGAAATTCTGAAATTCACTTCCTATTTGAAAATCTTGAATTAGACCCAGTGTTACTGTCCTGTAGTCCCAGCTACTTGGAAGGCCGAGGCATAAGGATCACAAGTTTAAGGTCTGACAAGGTCTGTACAAAACAAGTACAAATAAAAGTTAAACAAAATGGGGCAGGACATGAGTTGAGGGGTAGCTTACTAGCAAGCACAGACATTGCGCAGTCCACAGCAGGCCTCTAAAAGGAGGGTGAGAAGAAAAGAAAGGGAGAAAGGAGAAAATCTCTAATCTGGATTTTCTTTCAGTAAGATAAAATGTTTGACAAGCCAGCATTAAGTTTGCCAGTTGTTTTGCATACTCACACGGGAACTGTTTGCAACAGCAATGACGTAACGTCTAGAAATCAATGCTAATGCTAATGTTAGGAACCTAAGAGGGAATAGAGAAGGGCTGGAGACCTGGTTGGCAAGTCAAAGTGTCTGCCTTCAAGCCAGGGAGCAACATGGTGGAAGGAGAGAACCAACCCTTGCCATGCTTCTTTCACTTCTCTGTGGCTATGGCATGCACACACACTCATACGGGAGATGTAAGAGAGAATGGCAGGGGGTTGTGAGCAGACGCAGCATCAGTGCTGCTTACCAACTTTTCATGAGTTATCCGTGTTCTGCATTCTTAAAACTAAGAGTTCACCTGCAAGGGTCCTAAGTTCTGATCTATACAGCAGAGTCAATACAACAGAACAAAACAAAACACTCCTCTGTAAAGCCTCCCATGCACTGGGGATCTCGTGAACACGGTCAATTCTCTTAGCTCACTCAGTGAATGTACTAGTCTAATTCCTGAAGTTTACCCACTGCTATTCTGATAAACTGCCTCCAAAACTACATAAGTAATACAGAAATGTATTACTGCAGGTGTGCCCTGCAGGCCTGGAAATGGATGGAGAGAAAGGGGTGGAGATCAGTGACAACACGTAATAGTTTTAATACAAAAATAGTTTGTGCCATGAAAACGAAAACAAAAGAGTCAAGATATAAGCCACAGTAACAGTTACTTCCCCATATGAGAGTTGCAAACCCTTAATATTTGCAAACAAGATGCATAAAAAGTACATTTATAATACTGTGTAATATGTAAAATAATAATGGTTGTAGCACATGAAAAAAATTGTTTTTGGACTCATAAGTGGTCCTAACAGAGCCTGGTGGCACAGGTAGGGAATTCTCACTACTTTGGGGCTGATGCAAGAGGATCCAAAGTTCAAAGATGTCTCTTCACTGCAGCAAGTAGCTTGTCCAGCATGCCTGAAGCCCGAGATTCAACCCCCAGCACTATAAATGCAGCAAATAGCCTCAAATGACAAGTAGAAAGAGTGTACTTGAAAGTCAGTGAGCAAGTTTGTGTCCCCAGCCCTTTATATCAATAAATAAGAGTAGAGAGGAAAAAAAGCAAAGTTTTACCTAATTTTAATTTCCAAAGATCCTTTTCTCTCCTAGTAAATACAATTTTATTTACAATAGCCTCAAGGGCTGTTTGATGGTCAGTTGGGAAACCTAAGATAATCTACATGAAGCAGGAGAGGAGAAGGCACGGCTACTGAATACGACAATCTATTTACTGTCCTATGTATTCTTTAAACAGGAAACTAAAATACCTCTGCTCTACTTTAAAATTTGAAATCCTTATAGTAATTTATCTAATGTTAGGACGAAACACATGGCTAACACTCGTGACTCTGTGAAAGCAATGTGTCAGCTAAGGGCTAGTTGTGTTACATATGAGCTACTACATTCGTGCTTACATAATTAGTAAGCTGCTCTTAAAGAGTGACTAATCCTATCATGATGGTAAATGAAAACTATTTCCCCCCGAGACAGGGCTTTTCTCTGTGTAGCCTTGGCTGTCTTACACTTGCTTTGTAAACCAGGCTGGCCTCAAACTCACAACAATCCGCCTGCTTCTGCCTCCCGAGTGCTGAGATTAAAGGCGTGCACCACCATACCCGGCTCCATGGAGCAAGCTTAGTCTGGTGGCACAAGCTTGTCATGCGAGCTCCTCAGGAGACTGAAGCAGAAAGATTTTAAGTTCAAGGGCTGCCTGGGCTGTACAGTGAGTTCAAGGGCCAACCTAGGCAATGTAAGGAGACCTTTACTCAATACAAAGAATGGGCTGGAGCTATGGCGTAGTGGTAAAGTGCTTGCCGAGCACCATCATACCAAACCTGAAAATCTAGTCCTTAATACTCAGGAGAAAAGGAATGAAGCAAAAAGAAAATAATGTATAAATAAACTGTAGAGAAAGGAAAGCACATGGTGTAACTTCTAGAAGCTGTATAAGTTCTACTCTTCTATTAAAAGCACACAGCATGAGTCAAGGAAACATTATAGAACACAGAAGGGTAAAAGGTCACGAAAACAGGAAACCAAAGCCAAGTATACTGCAGAAGTGGGGATCTGAGAGGGTTTTTGAGATCATCTATTTAACATTCATTTTACAGATCAATACACAGAGTGAGAGGGATTAATTCCTCAGACCCGTAACAAGAGAAACAGTATCAGGCTATCATCATAAGAAACTTAAGTCTTTTATTCTCAACAAGAAATTTTAAAAATCCGAGGTGGAAGTACATTAAACTGTTAGAAAACTCTACCTCCTGCCATCTGTCTAGTTCTATGGGCTAATTCATTTAGACTCTGGCCCATGAATTTCTCATTTGTAATCTGGAGGACTGGTTGCGTATTTAACACATATACCAGAATACTAAAGTCCATAAGTGATTCACTCCAATAATATATAAAGCTGAATAATGTGCAATCCTTTTAATTAACTGGCTTAAAAAGAGAGTAATAGAAAGTATAAGTTTAGGAACTTTTAAAATATGATTTACTAAAAAGTGGCACATGTGCAGTTCAGTGGTACAGCACAGTCTTGCACAGGCAAGACCCTGAGATCAGTCTCTTGCCCTGCAGAAAACAAACAAAGCCAAGAAAACTATTTTGGAAGTCTCTTACCTTTCCAGAATCTAGTACCTTCTGAAAGTCTTCCAATGTATTGGATACAACCATGTGAGTTTTAAGGTCTTCAGAAGCCCTACCAAAATAAATCAGAATATACATATTTTCTTACAGATATGACAGTGTTTTATTAAAAAAAAAAATTCCAACATGAACTAGGAAGTGGGAGTTGGAAGAACTCACTGTATTAGTTCTCTCACTAGCAGTGACTACACACGAGCCAGCCACCTTATTTTGGCACCATCTCAAGCCTACAGAGGTGGGAAGTTTGCCATGCACACAGTAAGCAGTGCCATGGAGACCACAGCATCTCTAGATCTCTATGGAGCGGGAAGTTACAGCAGGTGTGAGCCGCCTGTGTGGCTGTGGGAAGGAACGTCAGGTCCTCTGCAAGAACAGTACACACTGAGCCACCTCTTCTGCTATCACTGGGAAGCTTCGACACCGCACTTGCTGGCTGCTCTGCAGAACACTGTAATTAGTATCTCAGGGGAAGTGCTGATATGTACTAAAGCTTCCTGGGTTCCACCAACCTGTACCCAGCACTTAAACCAACGACTTAAGCCCTCACATTTATGTTACAAAAGCCTGGATCTCAAATTAACTCCCTAAGTTCAACAGACAGACCACAGCTTCACAGGCAACACACACATAGGAAAACCCACTGCAGGTCAAACTATAAGTAAAAAATTAAGTAGCCCCTGAGCCAGGGGTGTGTGGGGGGTTGCACAGCAGCTGCAAGGCTACTCTCAGTATCAATAATCCCCAAATCTCTTGTTTGTACCTCAAACATCAGGTGAACACTGAAGGAAGGAGACACAGTGAAGCTACAGAGCTACCTTCTGAAAAGGCTACGCTGGATGTCCTCCAAAATCTCTTCAAGTTTAGCCTCAGCCTCCTTTTCAGCAATTGTCAGCTTCTCTCCCGTATCTCGTCTGACAGCTACAAACTGACAGCTCTTCATATCACGTGGCCCCACCTCAAGTCTGACTGGAACTCCCTATAAAACAAAGTAGGCAGTTAAAATTGCACAGACTATTCATGGCTTTATCGACCATAGATCATATAACAGCCAAAAAGCAATTGTAAGCAAACAAGAAAAGGACAAGTGATATTCTTGACACACTACAGAGCTTAGTCCAGTACAGAAGCAGAGTCCACTGCATGTGTGGTCAGAACTAAGTACTTGATGGAGAACCACTTAGAGACTCTTCACGTGTTACATGGAGGAATATGGGGGCATCTTGACAACCAAGACGCTGAGAGGGGCTAGCTCACTAGTACATCCCAGACTCACTCATGCTAACCATGTGCTTTTGCTGGGATGCCTCTAGACGGAAGCATAGCATGCATCACATCACCTGCAGGGCTTGCTACAGCACGGGCTGCCAGGCCTCACCACAGTTTCCTGTTGCTGTAGGTTAAGGACAGGCTGAGACTCATATTTGAAGGAGTTACTAAGTGCTGCTCAGCCTGCTAGCTTTTGGGGGTGAAGTTTGAGAAGTACCGTGCTATCAGGTTTCCATCAAGAAACTTAAGAAGTGGTTTCATACATGTTTGAGACTCCTACATTTCCAAGTCTGTGCGTTTTGATCTCTTAGGGGACTGAAGCCCTTAAGGTCCAGGGAGACTGTGCATTTGTAGGGCCTGGAATCCTATCTGAAAAACAGTAGGTCTTAAATTTTAAGGAAAGATCCTTTAAAACTACTTTAAGAGCCAGATGTGGTGCATGCTTTTAATCCCAGCACTTAGGAGGCAGAGGCAGGTGAATCGCTGTGAGTTTGAGGCCAGTCTGGTCTACAAAGACAGTTCAGGACAGCCAAGGCTACACAGAGAAACCCTGTCTCGAAAAGCCAAACCAAACAAAAAACAAACCTACTCTAGGACTCTGACACTGTAAGCCAGGTGTTCTATACACAAGTCAAAGCCAAGGAAAACTTAAATGAATTCAAGCAAGCCTACTTGACCCTCACAGAACAGGTTTCCAGGGATAAAGAGTGGCAGAGATAAAACCACATCTTCAGAGGAAGGGAGAGAAAGAAGAGAAATGGATGAGTTCAGAAGTAGACAACACTTTTAATTCATTCTGATTAAGCTAACAGCAACAGTTTCTCCTTTAAGACTATACACCCAGACACAGTTAAACCGGCTTAGAGAAATAGCTGCTGGTATCCACCACCTATTTCTAGGTGAACAAAAAAACGACTGCCAGTAAAGACAAATTACAAAGGGCAGAACATCTGTCTTTAAGGTCTTCCTTGAAGGTAAGGGAGCATGTGAAGAAAGTATGACACACAAACAGAAGCAAAGTCAGCATCAGCCTTAAGCCCAGCACAGGGTTAGCTTAGGAGCCATTTTAAAACAGGATGGTAAAAGTTAGAGGCTTTGTAACTCGAGATGGTTGCTCTGAATAACCCAATGTATCAGGCATCCATTCTTAAGCCCTCAGCTACCGTTCTGAGGACATGTCCTAGCTACTCATATGTGGAGGTTGATATCTATTCATTTGACTCCTCTAATTTCTAGACTGAGTTAATAGTCTATCATAGCTGAAAAAAAAATGGCAAATGCTAAGTTTGTAAAAACAAAATCAAGGGTGTGCATTAGCTAATAATGAAGCTGTGCAGTAAATGAAAATATCAAACATTAAGCCAGAATTAGAGTTTGTACACACAGAGTTAAAAACAACAATGAACTGATGTGTAGCCATGTGGACTAGATCTGCAGATGTGGAAGGAACTGGTGATGACTCCATCATCATGGAAACCTGACTGTGCCAGTGACATAATTCAAGATATAAGCTTTGCAACACACCCACCAAATGATGCTCATTTAGTATCAACAAATTTCAAGATCATTTTTATTCTAACATAATCTGTCTTTCGCAACATTTAGGGAGACAAGGCACAGTGCTGGGAATCAAAGACAGGCCAAGCACACACTCCCTGAACCACCATAGAAACTAGTTAAACAAACAGAGGCTCTAGAAACCCACATTACACGGTATGAAGCATGCTCAGAACGTAGTCTAAGTGAAGAAATTACACTGCAGACATGGGGTAACAAACCTTATGTTTGCAGATCTCCGTCCACCCAGCGCAAACCAAGCATACCTTGAGTTCCCAGTGGTTGAACTTCCAGCCTGGGGAGTAGTTGTCCCGTAGATCAACTCGGACTCGGATGTTAGCGCCAAGAAGCCGCCTCCGATACTCATTGCATTTAGTCATCAGTGCCTCTCTGTCTTCTTCAGATAGGGCATTTGTGATTCCACAGGGAATGACCACCACCTGGAGGCCAGGCAAAGACACATTATATCCACACAATGACATCTACAGTAACAAGTCATTTAGACCCTACAATAATGGCCACACAGAAGCTAAACTCTGCCAATGACACAATCTTTTAAATATACCTAATTTTATTACAATTAAAAACATGGTGCTGGAGAGATGGCTCAGTGGTTAAGAACACTTACAGCTCTTGGAGAGGAGCTGGGTTCATTCCCAGGACCCACATGGTGGCTCACAAGCACCACAAGCAGTAACTCCAGAGAGTCCAGCTCCTCTTCTGATCTTTGAGTGCTCCAGCACACACGTGATGCAGAGACATACACTTAGGCATGCATGTATGCAAACACACTGAAATTAAATCCTTAAATAGAACAAAACAAAGGGGGAAAAAGCCACAACATGTAGCATCCTAAACAAGACAAGGCATACTACTGACAGGAATCCCTAAAGAGTTTGCTGCTGGGACGCTGTATTAAAAACAAAACAGAACACCACCAACAAAACCATGAAATATTTACAATTATCCTACACCACAGGTTAAAAAAATCCAACTACACACACAGTAACTTCTTGCGATGCTACACTCTGCATTGTTTTAAAAGCACTTTTTCTTCAAAGACTCTCACTGGCACATGAAAACCTGTTAGTAGTGATGTAAATTCTGAGCTGCACATGAATTTGTCCACATTTGCATCCTCTTCCTTCTCATCCTCCTCTGGCTCACTCTCCTGAGTCTGTGGCAGACCAGGCCCCTTCTGGGTCTCCCAGTGTGCCGCAATGCCCTTCCATGTCTCTCCTGTAGGGGAGCTGCTTTCTGCCCTCCTTTGTGCGTGACCACCGCCAACGTCACATCACCTGGTGTTACTTCAGCATCTCCACGGGCACCTGAGGAGCACTAGACCCTCCTCCCTCTCCTTTTTTATCATCTTTGGGGAGACCATAGATCTTCATCTCTGCCATCTTTTGTTACGTCTCCAAACTTCAACTTTCAAGACATAGTCTTCCATCCATCTTGGGAAAAACTCAGTAAAACTGAACTAACTAGGAGCTGAGGTGTCCAAATCTACATGAAGAGAACAAATGAAGACACACTGTCCTGCAGAGTCTGAGACAGAATCGCCGTAACTGATGTCTCTCTAAACTCGGTATATAGACCAGATTGGCCTGGAACTCAGAGATCTGCCTGTCCCCACCTCTAATGTTGTATATTTAAAGATGTGTGATGCCATGTACCCAGTATGGATAAAGGCACTGAATCCCCGTGGAATTGGCTTAGAGGAGGCGGTAAACGGAAGATGTGGGCTCTGAGAATTGCACCTGGGTCTCCGGCAAGAACAGCAGTATGCTATCTTACCCGCCAAGCCATCTCTCCAGCCCCAGGTCTTTAAGCCATGACCACAGCAAGCTGACGCAAACTGCTTCCTAGTCTGGTCTGGAGGTTTGGCTCAGAGACATTTCCTTCTCAGGCTCCAACATGAGCTGCTTTATTGCTAACACAATCCTCGGTCTGCTTTCCAATAACTAAATCTTACCACAAACGAATCTGTCTCCAACATGTACTAATCAGTTGAGTATCTTTTACTAACACTAAATGCATGCTCATTTAACCTACTTTATTTTATTTAGACAATTCTATATAATATTTTTAAATTATACTTAAAGGAAGTTTTGGGGCCACAAAGGTGGCTCAGCAGGTATGAGCACCCACATGGTGGCTCACACCCTTCTCTAACCCCAGTTTCATAGGATTCAATGCATTCTCCTGACCTTGGTGGGTACCAAGGATGCACTGTGGGCCACAGACAGACAGGCAGGCAGACAAAACATTCACACATAAAGTAAAATGAAAATGTCTAATAAAAAAATTTTTAAGTAATTTTTAAAATACTTGAAACAATAAATAATACAAAAGTATACATATTTATAAAATATAGTGGTCTAGGCAGTACTTTCAATTATTTTTATATCAGAGAAATCTACCCTTTCAAATGTCCTTTGTAAACATGGTCTATAATTACCCAAGAGATGATAAAGAGAAACACTTTCCTTACCTGAACACAGGCTACACGGGGTGGTAAGACTAAGCCCATATTATCCCCATGGACCATGATCATCACACCAATAGTTCGTGTTGTCAGGCCCCAGGAGCACTGGTAAGCAAACTGCTTCTCTCCTGGTGTCTTTGGATCTTCAAAAACTATTTCACACATTTTAGAAAAATTCTGACCTAAATGGTGTGATGTGGCTCCCTAAAATAGAGAGAGAAATACAGGCTTTAATTTTAAAGTATTACGCCTTTGAAAATAATTACAAAGCCAGGCATGGTGGCGCACACCTTTAAACCCAGCACTGGGGAGGCAGAGGCAGGTGGGTCGCTGTGAGTTTGAGGCCAGCCTGGTCTACAAAGTGAGTCCAGGCCAGCCAGAGCTCCATAGAGAAACCCTGTCTCGACAAACCAAAAAGAAAGTAAGTACCAGATCACAGACTTAAAATTCCACTACATGTACTGTTTTATCTCACTCTGACATTAATGCTTAAAATACAAGTATGACTGACATGTCAAGAGAGCAGAACTATTTAAAAAAAAAAAAAAAACCAAATCAGAAAACCAAACTGCTTTGCTCCAGGCGGTCCCTTTCAGCAGGGTAACTGAACGTAAGACTTATTAGGAGCTCATGCCTGTGAACAGAGGACAGAACTGAACCTCACTGATGTGGGAATGCGCAAGAGGCCTAGAAAGCACATGACGCTTTTCTCCACTGTTCTCTTCTCTCCGCCTCTTTCCTGTGCTTGGGAAGCGCTCGTGTAGTACATATGGACCTAGAACTCACTATGGAGCTGAGGGCGGCTCCAATACTTGATCCTCTGGCCTCCCCTTCCAGGGAGTTACAGGTGTGCTCCATGATGCCAGTTTAATGGAGTACTGGTGATCAAACCTAGGGCTCTGTGCACGCTACACAAGTAATTTTTTTTTAAGTAATTATTTTTTCATTCACTTTTTAAAGCAACATAATGAGGCAACATGTACAGATTTTATGTTTAAACCAAGTTTAAAATGTTTAAACCAGGTGAGGCTTTTCTCAAGAATCCACCATTTCTTTCTAACAAAGTCTTTCAAAATCTTTTGAACGTTTTAAAAATGTACAATGCTTTCTTCAAGGCAGCCAAATTCAAATAGCCAAAACACTATGAATGTAACATTTATATAATTCAGGAATAGCATTACTATCTTTAAATTTGATAATGAAATCTCTGAGCCAAAGGAGGGAATTAAAGAATATGATTTCGTGGTTCTTCTGACTATGGGTAATTTATTATATATATGTGTAACAATATAAATGTATATGTAAAAATGTTTAAAATGCCCAATAAAAAATGTCCAATGCATTATAATCAGATAGTTACCCTCCTGTACACTAAGAGGACAGATTTTTTCTCCCCTAAGAGAATCTCTTACTATGTAGCTCACACTGGCCATACATTTGTGACCCTCAGAGTGCTGTGATTACCGATGTCTGCCACCATCGTTAGTGTAACGCTCTGCTCCTAGGGAACTAAACTGTAGTGCCTTCTGACCAACTCATATTCTAAGTAAACACCATTCTATTCTCAAGTTATACACAATCACATTCTCAGAGTTCACATACAGTTAAGATCATGTGATGCCTGGTTTATTTCACTTCACACCAACAGCTCCGACTTCACCTATGGTTCTGCAAACGGCAGACTTTATTCCTTTTATGGCTAAATGGTCCACTATAGAAATGTGCATTGTTTTGTCCAGGTGATGCTGCCTCTGCTTGGCTGTGACACTGCAACGAACAGAGTGCAGATGCCCCTTCAGTATGCTCATTGTATCCGTCTCATCTACCTCTGGGAGTGATCACATGCTATGATTTTACTTTCTAAAATTTTAATACTGTTTTCTATATTGGCTGTCCAAATGAAGTAGCAGAAACTGTTGAAAGCGCTGGAGCTGCCATGAGCTGTGCCTACAGGCAGGTGTGGTCGCAGCACTGCCATACCTGGATAGCGCGCCCGCTGGCAGATATGAAGGCTTCTATTGTGGTTGTATAGTCTCCTCCTGCAAACTTCTCCTTTTCAGTCTTTCTTCCTCTCACAACAGGGATTGCCAAGAGTTCTTCATATACTCGAGCATATAACTCAAGGATCTGTAAGACCTGTAACAACATTTATGGCATGTTTAATCATTGCAGGTTGTCAATCTCCACTATCTCAAATTGCCTGTGAACTTTTTCACAAACAACAAGAAAATTAGGGGAAGTCTGTTGTAGTACGGTCTAGTGTTCTGTGTTTGTTAATTGCTGCCCCCCCCTGAGATTCTTACTGTTTATCAGCAAACTGTTGTGTTCCTAAGTATTGCTGTTTAACCTTGCCTAAGAAATTATTCCTGATGGGCTGATTAAAAGGCCTAAACCTGGGCAGAGCAAAACGGGGTAGGTGTGGCCAAAGGAGGAGAAGACAGGGTTGGGTAAGAAATAAGAGAAAGAACTCTAAAATTCCACATGAAAGACACAGCCCAGATGAACAACCTTAGCAAGCATTTTGGGATTAAGGATGGGAGGTAACCCATAAGGAAATTATTAGAAGCAGACGGCATGGGATGGAGGCTGGGAGAACATGGAAAGTAGCTTAGGGGTTAATATCTGCCATGCCCCAGGCCATAAGGCTATTCTAAAATATATCAGGTATCTGTGTCTTTATTGATTATGAAAGCAGGTTAAATAATATTGCTGTAACCGGGCAATGGTGGCGCACGATTTTAATCCCAGTACTTGGGAGGCAGAGGCAGACGGATCTCTGTGAATTTGAGGCCAGCCTGGTCCACAGAATAATGTGAGGACAGTCAAGGTTACACAGAAAAACCCGTCTCAAAAACACTAACTAACTAACTAAAATAATACTGCTGTAATAATTATAAGCCTAATAATAAAAACTTATCAGGCCATACCATTAAATTATAATGTGAGACTTAAGAAAGATGTCAAAAAAAAGCAGTAAGGCTGAGTTACATTTAAGTGTATATAAATTCAGAATGTAAGGGAGAAACACTTAATAGATATACAGTATCAGAGGGAAAAAAGACTTAAAAAATAATTAGTTTTATTCATATGACTAATTTTGCCATAGTGTTTATTATAAAAAATTTAAAATAGTAAATTTGGGGTAAATTTCAATAAATAGTCTTTAAATCTGTTTACTCTTTAATTAACATTCTTACACACACACACACACACAGGGCCTAAAGAAAGACTTGGGCATAGCAGGACTGCTCCTACCTCGTCAGCTGCCTCCTCAAAGGTGGCAAAAGCACTGTGCCCCTCCTGCCACAGGAACTCACGAGTGCGGAGGAAAGGCTGCGGGTGCTTGAACTCCCAGCGCTGCAAGACAAAGCCAGTCAGTACAGAAAAAATTGCAGTTTGTATCGGCAACTTTACATGATCAATAACCAAAAATAATTACTGTGATCCAAAACACTTCAGAAACTACTTTCACATTCAAAGGAAAGTGTGCTCTAAAAGCCACAATACGCACAGACGGGACAGGCCAACAGAGCACATGCACCTACCACCACATTGCACCACTGGTTGAGCCTGATGGGCAGATCTCGGTGGGACTGCACCCACTTTGCATATGCAGGATACATTACTGAAAGTGAAGACAATGTAGACATTTATGACTTGGTTTCCTCCTTAAGGCTGACAAGAGTTGAATTCGTGATGTGGTCAGTACGCATTAACGTGTGTGTGCTCTAGTGTCTGTGCTGGCTCACTGAGGGACATGACTCATCTCATACATCATACAGCCCTGACGACAGACAGACCCACCCCGCATGATCACGTGTGTGCGCTTCACTATTTGCATGTGAGTGCTGATGGCCTCCACGCTCTATCTGGGTGAAGACTAGTGTATACCATGTTCTCCGTCAAATTACTTTGAGTCCTCACATTCTCTAATTCTCTCCTTCGGCTCATTATCAAATTTAAAGATGGTAATGCTATTCCTGAAGTAATCTATGTGTCAGAATCAGAAATTTAGTAAGATTCATGGATTATCCATTCAATGAAGCAAACTCCTGCCATGAACAATGACTTGTCTACAATCAGAAAAACAAAACTGCTAATTTGGTATGAGAAAGAACAAAACAAAACAACTGGAGTTAAAATAATATGAAAAACACACTAGAAATATTAAGACAACGAGCATACTAACTCCAAAAATATGTAATCACCGTAGGACACCACCGAGTCCAAAGCCTCAGACCCTAGTGACTCCCATTCACTAAGTGTGACTCCAGGAAAGTCATCTGACCAAGTGATTGCTGCCCCACGGCAGAACAGCACAACACACTCACATGAATGTGTACTAAAAACCCCAGGGAAGCTGGGCATGGTGGTACAGCTTCTATCTCAGGATTTGGGAATCAGATACCTCTAAGTTTGAGGTTGGCCTGATCTAAATGCCAGGATCCAGGTCAGCTAGAGCTGGATGTGAAATCCTGCCTCAAAAACAAAACAACAACCACAACTCTACAACTCAAAAACAAAACAACAAAAACCTCTACAGGAATATAAATCTAACGAATAATACCATCAATCCCAAGAATAATTCTAATATAGTTCCTTCAGAAAAGCTATAATATTGAACAAAATAGATTAAAACAACCAACCAAACAAAACCCTTTTAGCCACGGCAGCCATCTTCCAGTGACTTGCCAAAACGACCAAGGAAAAGAGGAGAGGACGTGCTGTGTGTTCTCTAGGAAACACGCATTGTCCCTTTGACCACACACATGTGAGGCTGTATCACATTCCCTATGAAGTCATGGCTTAATGCATAAAAAGAAAGAAAGAACCTAAATTGTCAAGTGTTTTTCTTTAAAAAGATAGACTTACATCCTGATAAAGAACTCTGCAAAATCTATGACTTAAACTTTCCTTCTGTCTTCATCACCCTCCAGCAAACTCTGTTTTCCCAGGTGGAAGCTGAGCATTAGAAACACTGACACTCGACTCTAACGACTGACAACTGGGTGAGCTTTCTCCTGCATTTCAGGCCTGTTCTCACCTGTTTCGCTGGTAGGACGAATCGCGATTGGCTCTGCCAACTCTGTTTTACCAGATCTTGTAACCCAAGCAACCTAGTAAGATAAAAACAGTACTGACATAGTTTTAATGGAATTTTAGTACATATAACTTTCATGTTTTTCTCCATGTCAATTAAATAAAGTTCAAACTCTTGCTACTCTCACTAGAAGGGAATGGAAAAGTCACTGCCCAAACTTGCCATAAGGGTAGAAGAAACAGGACTTAAAAAGAAAAAGTAATAGCCACACATTTCTTTTCATTGGTTATTAAATTCTAGTGAAAATACAACTGAGTTTATAAGAGAAAACTGCAGAACACAAAGCACATGTCTTCCAGCTTACCTCAGGGGCGAAGTCAGCAATGTGGCTCTTCTCTTTCTCTAGTGCGGCCTGAGACACGAACATGGGGAAGTAGCAGTTCTCAACACCAAGCTTCTTGATCTCGGCGTCAAAGAAGTCCTTAATGCAGTCCCAAATGGAGTATGACCAGGGACGGAGAATGTAGCAGCCACTCACATCATAGTATTCAATCATCTCTGATTTTGTGATGACCTTTGAAGAGAAAGGCTTGTAAACTGAACCAGTGTTCTAGTGCAAAGGTAAGAGCATGTGGTAATCAAAGCCCCTATCTATAGAAACAGCAAACAGTCCCACTTATTTCTTTATTTTGGTTTTTCAAAACAGGGCTTCTCTGTGTATCCCTGGCTCCTAGAGCTCACTCCGTAGACTAAGATGGTCTCCTACAGGCCTACACCACCATGCTCAGCTTGGAAAGATCCTCCTTCATATGGAGGGAAAACACTTTCAGGCACGCAGAGACAACACACAACAGGACTCTCAAGTCTGCAGACTTACACCGAGCGTGGCCTTAGCCTTCTTTAATTTTTATTTCCAGACAATTTCACTAGGTAGGCCAACTACCCTGGAACTCAAGTTCTCTTGCTCTCGTCTCCCAAGTGTTGGGAGTGTCTCACCATATCTGACACGTGACAGTTGTAATGAGCATCATGGGAGATGTCATGGGAATAGGTAAAATGTCTGCCCTGCACGTATGGAGACCAGTCCCGAGACCCCTAAAATGTCAGGTGGGGTGCTGTGAGATGTGCACTTTTAATTTCCTGCTGGGGAAGGAAGGAGAACAGAGACAAGACAGGGTCTCTGGGGTGCGCTGGCCAGACAGACAGCCTAAACTGGTGAGCCCACGCCAAAGGGAGATCTTGTCTCAATGGAGGTTAATGGCTTTTATGATGGTAACACCAAGGTTGTCTTCTGGCCTCCACATGCACATATGCACATGTACACATAAACATACAACTGTTCATGCTTGAACACACAGCAGGGAGTGGCGGATCTTATCATTTATGACTACCTTTCTCCCTAGACTTTAGAATCCAAACACAAAGCCAAACTTAAGAAATGCCAACATAAAAGCTAATTGAAAGCATACTCACTTGGGAGTACCATTCAGCAAGATTTTCTTCTTTTTTTGCTTCAAGACCCAATCTGCCAACATGTAAAAAGAAACATGAATCCTTCATTTAGTAACAAACTTTTAGGTTGTTTCTTAGTTTGTTTTCTATTTTGACAACAAAATACTGAGACCAAGAAATCTAGAGAACAGAAGCTACTTGGTTGGCTCCTAGTGTTGGAGGCCCAAACAGCCAATCGCCAGCATCAGTCCTGTGGGTGGAGGGGGCCCTCTAGAGGCGAACCTTGTGCTGGGACGACACAGGAAGGACACAGGAAGCTGTCAGCTGGGCGACTCTGGCTTAAAGCCATCCACAGCGTCACAGCACCCTATTTTCTTGAACTCAGCTTATCTTAATTTAATTACTCACTGCAAAGGCTCCACCTTTAGATATTTTATCTCCAGGAACTGGGGGACTAAATTCCCAGCATATGTACTTTGGGGATACATCTAAACCACAGCAGGCTGAACTGAAAATAAGACTATCAGGTCAAAATAGAGGAGTTTTTCTTCATTTTCAGTGATTTTTATATTTGCATCTTTTATATTTAAATTACCAACTTCAAAATCCTATTGGGAACAAAATTCTTATTTACTTCTTATTAAAGTTTCATTTGGGGGGAAAAAACAAACAAATCCACAAAACAATGTGTATTTAGGCTGCACATAAAAGGAATATTTACATATATGTATAGCAATTCTCTCAACAGACACACAACAAACCTGGACTAGTTTAGTAACCCTTACTCAGTACTTCTGGGATCACAACTGCTTCAGACTTCAGAGCTTTCTGTACTTTGTAATGTTTATCTAAACTTCAAAGGCTGAGCATCCCACAGGCTAAATATTTGAAGGTTTGGTTCTCAGTTGGTAAACTGTTTGGGAAGTACCAGGGGTGGTGGCCTCCTTGCAGGAAAAGTTGTCACTGGGGTTAGGCCCATGGCAGGTTCAGTCTCCTTCTCATTCTGCCTGGAGATCAGGATGTACGCTCTCAGCACCTGCTCCAGTGCCGTGCCTGCCTTCCTGTTGCCACACTCCCTGCCAAGATGATCATGAACTCTAATGCTCTGAAACTGTAAGACCCCAACTCTTTCTTCTGTAAGCTGCCCTGGTCATGGTGTCTTTTCACAGCAACAGGACATGGAGATGGATGCTCAACCTGTGACAATGGTGACTAATTCATTTCCTTGGTGGAGGAAAAAGGTAGAGAATACAGAAACTTCTGAAAGTGAGAAGATGATGAGCCACCTATTTTTTAATGTTAACTAAAAGCTATCCGCTGACATCAGAGTGTGAGCATTCTGTCTGGTGATAATAAGCAGAATGTGTTTATTTTAAACAGAAAATCTCTTTAGACCCAAATGCATTCAGAGGCATGCTTTAATACCTCGTCTGTTTCTTAGGCCCTTGGCCTTCTCCTGCTCCGCTTGACGACAGCCCACTGCCTTGGCCTTTAGAAGAGTCCTTCCCTTGGCCATCATTTGGTTTCTGAGGCTTATTCTGCTTTTCAGATTTATTTTCTTTTTCTTTCTTCTTCTTATCTTTGTCTTCAGCCCCTGCAGCAGACACAGGCTTATACTCAACTCCTGTCAGCGACTTGTACTGTGCCTTCAGCTGAAGAAGTTCTTGTACAGCTGAATCCACTTGATCCTTCAGTGTGAAGAAGGGGGGCAAAGGAAGACGTCAGGCAACGCGAATTATTGCCCTGCACATTAACTAACACCACATACAGGTTTGCGAGGCTCACAAACAACTACTTAAGGGCAACAGCTGTAGACACAAAATGTTAAAATACACTTAGAAAATAAATGAAAGAATATAAAAGGAACAAAACTAGCCCAGAATACTAGAAAACAAATGATCTATGCAGTGCACTGTCTTAGCAGTAGTCACTAGCTAACATGGCTACATACATTAAGTAAAACAGAACCACACAAAGAAAACCCCACACTGACCTTAGAGGCCTTCTCAGCTTTCAGTTTTCGTACTGCTTCTCCTTGACAAGCCACTCTGTCAAACAGCACTTTGGCTTCTGGTGTGTCTGGACCAGCAGGACCAGCATTGCTGACGGGATGTGAATGTGAGCTCTGAGATGATGGGGGCTGGCCAGGTACGTACTCCTTCCCAGTTTTTTCTTTATATTCAGCTTTTAGGGAGAGTAAACATTCTACAGCTTCATTTACTTTAGCCTGAAAATGAAGAGGAAGATAAATATTTCACAAAATGTATGAGCATTTCAATGCCCTCCCCCCTCTCATAACAACAGTAAAATAAAGTTTAAATATTCACTTGAGTTTGAAGTTAAATGGTGGTTTCATAAGAAAAATTCCTGTTTGACAACATATTTTGAAATATTATAGAAGAAAAAAGTAAACAATCTACTACATTATTGAAAAGATAGTATATCCTACCAAGAGCATGTGCATAAATACATTCCAAAGTAAGAGCAAAACTCTACCAATCACTATGCAAGTTTTCCTGATGACTTAGAAAGAACCTATAAATCTCTCAAGGGAAACTAGATTAACAAAAATATTTCTCACTTCAAGGTATTCTATGCCAGAAGGAGCAAGCTTTAGAAACTACACACTGTATCCAATTACACAGTAAGATTAAGACAGAAGCCATGTCTTGTAATCTTGACTACAGGGCTCCTAGCATCCTAAATGCACAACACAGTGATCTGAGTGTGCATAGGGCTCAGCAGCCAGACATTCCAGCCAAAACAGTCTGCTCCAGCTCCAGTGAGACCCTCTCTCAAAAAATGAGGGAGACACACACAAAGGAGGCTTCCTCAAGCCAAAATCTGGCAAGCACACCTTCACACACGCACACCATGCATGAACACATGTTACACGTCACTTCCATTTGCCTCTGGCAATACATATTGTACAACTGAAGGATGAGGAAGCTTTTAATTTTTTCTGGGTTAAAAGCAATTTGCTAAGTGAAACTATATGATGTACTTACTTCTTGGAACAATAAACAACACCCAGAGCTAATACATGTTAAGTTCTTAATGGACAGAGACTTGGCTTATGAAAATGGACCACATGAATAGCTTTAGATAGTCATCCATGTGGACTAATGATGATGAAAACAACCCACACAACATTTCTCTGAGGTATGCAAAAGTGGTCTTAAAATTATAATTCAAGATTTGGAGGTGACGAACATGGAGAAAGATCCGTGCTTATCTGGTCTCATTTAGAATGTTAAATATGTGGCATGCTATTTCTGCAGCAGCCACTAGATGGAAGCCTTTCAACATGGAGAATGGTGAAATCATCAAAAAAGAGAAACTAGTCCTCTAAACTATTTAAATGCTAAGGAGAGAAGTTTTCAAAACAGCTAGGACATGACAAATTTGTTCCCTAAAAAATTCACCTTTTCTCCTTAGCACATGTAAGTGAGCAGTACTTACAGGTGTTAGTAATAACCACTCCCCAAAGCAGAGGTTTGCACTTGGTGGGTAGGAGGGACTAGGAATCAGAGCCAGAGATGTGTCCAGCTGAAGCTGTGGCCCATGTTTACAATACCTAGAGTTAGCGAATTAAAAAGAAAAATCCATAGGGTTTTTTTAAAAAGTGTCTTTTAATTAGAAATCTGTGTTTAACTAAATTACCAAAGCCTGTAAGAAATAGCTCCAAAGTAGTCATGACTCTACCAGTAAATACAGTACAGCATAGCTCAGAATTAGTTTGCAATACCTATTAGCAATTTAAGTCTTCAATATCCTCTGCTCTAGGAAAGGAATCAGGCTCTGTGAGTCTAAACTTCTACTACCCAACTCCACTTTTACAGCGTGGAGACCACTGATGTGGCTCACAGTGTTCCAATAACATTTCATCACTTGCTGAACTGGGCTGTAGAATCTCAAGTTCAGTGTTCATAAAGCCTTTGCAATTTTATGGTTGCTGACTTAAAAAAAAACCATTCAGACACTAGATACGCAAAAAATAAATCTAATTTAAAAATGTTTTTAAAGAGCCATTTGTGCTGGACCTAGAAGGATCAGGCATAGCCTCAACGAACAGAATGATGGGCTGCAGCAGCTGGTCTATGAGTGGGGATAAACCGCTCCCTCTTTATACTGGGAGATCATTCGGTCAAAGATGAGAAGCATTAACTAATGACAAAAGACACACTGTCTCTCTCTGCATACCCTGACCTTGTGAAGCATAAAGGAGAGAGGCGTGGTGCTTGTGCTCACACAAGACTTCTAAAGCACAGAGGGCTAAGCATCACAGTCCCACAGTCACAATGCCCTTTTGTAAACTGTCATCTGTAAAAGGCTTCTATTACTTCAGGGATGTATGTGTGCACGCTATGCTGGGGACCAATCCATTCACACCTACTGAACATAGACTCTAAATTGAGTGATATCCCATGCATGGTGGCCTAGACATTTAGTCTCATGACTCTGTAAACAGAGGCAATCTCTTGTCAGTTCAAGGCCAGCCTGATCTACACATGAAGTTCTAGGACAACCAGGGATGCACAGACAGACATCATTTCAAACAAACAAACAAACAAACAAACAAACAAACCCAAGCTATAATCCAGCCTACAAGGGATAGTTCAAATATCCCTTCTGAATTGCCTTCTCCCCATCAATCTCGACTGCAAACATATCTCACACCAACTCAAACACATCACACAGGTTACACTCATGTCACAATGTCCCTCATCTCTACTAACTGTGAGGTTTTTGAACATTTAGATGTTTCCCCCCTTTTAAAAGATGTCTCTCTTTTTAAAAGATGCATGTCAGTGTGAGGGTGTCAGATCCCCTGGAACTAGAATTACAGACAGTTGTGAGCTGCCATGTGGGTGCTGAGAATTGAACCCAGGTCCTTTGGAAGAACAGTCAGTGCTCTTAACCTCTGAGTCATCTCTGCCGCCCCAAAGATTTTTTCCTTAATTATATGCATGTATCTCTGTATAGGTTATGTGCACATAAGTGCAGGTGTACACTGAGACCCTGGGATACTGGGTCTTCCTGGAGCTGGACAGGGGAAGCTGTGAATGGCTCGACCTGGGTACTGGAAGCCAAATTTGGATCTTCTGCAAAAGCAATATGTACTTAACCACCAAGTCCTTCTCTCCAGCCTCAACTATGAGTTTATTTTCAGTCTTGGCAAACAACAGGCTGTAATAATGTATTTAAACAGGTAGCCAACAACCTGTTTCCTGGGGAGAGGTGACTATGTTCAAATACTCAGAACTCACAGGCTGCTTATGATGCACTCCTGACTCCAGCATACTGACCTTAGGAGCTTTTTCAGCTTTCAGTTTTCGGACCACCTCCCCTTGCGCGGCAACCTTGTTGTATAGAGATGTATTCTCCACAGTGCTTGACGGTGACTTAGAAGCATTCTGTACTGCTGCAGTGGAGGGATTTCCAGGTTTATACTCCTGCCCAGTTTTCTCTTTATATTCAGCTTTCAAAGCCAAAAGCTGTTTCACAGCTGCATCTACATCTTCCTTTGGCGCTTTCTTGGCTTTCAATTCACGAACCACGTCCCCCTGAAGCGCCACTCTGCTGTACAGCATGGCGGCGTCCTCAGCTATAGCACAAGTATTACTCAGAGCAGGGGCTGGCTTTTCTTTAGGAACAGAACCTGTCTATGGATGCAGAAAGCCGAAGGTAAAGTATTAATTCATATACATACTCACAAGCTTATATCAAACATATTTCATATTATTTTGTAAAAGCTTTTCAATTCTTTCAAAAGCTCAGATGAATCAGCTAAAAGCCTTGTCCCCGCAGCAGGCAATGGGAGAGGTAAACAGTCACTGTTGCATTCTCACCATTGAAAACCTGAGGGAGCTAAGAAGTTTCCATAAGAACCTGTATCTTTATCTTTAGAAGACCAAAGTATAATACATCCATTCAGGTCAAGAATAAATCACCATTACAACATGGGAGATTCAACATAAAATAATTATGTATGGTGGTAGAAAAGCTAAGGATATTTAACCCATTTAAGCTGATAAAAAAAAAAATATAAACAAACGCGTCAAAAGTCATCCAGCAGACCTTCAGCACTGTCATTAATATTCTTCAAAAGTTGAGATAAGTCTCAATTACTTATCAGCAAAGAACCCATTGAGACTATACAACCCCCCCCCCCATACACGCACACACACCACGCATCAGTAAGCCCTCAATTCTGACAATAACAGTTTCTACTGGGGACAAGTATCTTCAAGGATCCACACATCAAAAGGAAACCATGAAGACTACAAACATCTCTCACTATAATACTGAGTAAAAATAAATGCTGACCAACTGCACTTGAATCATTCAGTGTTTGTTGTTTCAGAGCATACCCATACATACACTCTTCAAAACTCCTTCCACCTAGAAGTGGGTCTCTGTTGGTCTGAATATGGATGCGCAACCTTCTAATTGTCTTCCCAACAGCGTACAGCCGACCTGACTCTGACATCTTCCAGGCCTATCATGAAGGCAATGTTACTTCTCCTTTGCCTACTGAACACATTTCTTCCACACCCTTATTTCTGGAGGTCTAAGCTGTTCACACAAGTAGCCTCCCTACGTCAACACTGCCGAACTAGAGGTCATATCTACCACAGAGCCACCATCACCTGGTACCCAGGTGAATGAACCACTTTGGATGTTCAGCTCAGTTTAGCCTTTGGTGGTCACAGCTATGATCTAAATGACATCAAGTAAGAGCATCAGTGGTTCGTATTAAGCGTAAACTCTTTAATATCAGCCCTATAACTTCCATTATGGTAGACACTCAAAAGCACTTATAACAGTGGTATATCTCAGAGACTGTAGGTAAGACGGTGGGTGCCACATGGGACCAGTGAAGGACTGGTATTCAGATCTCAGAGTTCCTGAGCTCCTTCAAAGAAGGCCTGGAAGGTCACAGCTATTTCCATTGCAAAATTATACTAACATGTAATTTGCCTTTTGTGATCTCATTCTCTTAATGAGTGTTCAGTTCAAGTTTTCAGAGGCACTTAAAGAGATTTACAAGCTGGGCATGATGGCCTATGT
The DNA here is from genome assembly GCF_903995435.1 of Acomys russatus. Classification (NCBI taxonomy): domain Eukaryota; kingdom Metazoa; phylum Chordata; class Mammalia; order Rodentia; family Muridae; genus Acomys; species Acomys russatus. The sequence continues at coordinate 79,604,043 of NC_067142.1, read as the reverse complement.
CTTTAATTCCAGCAGGAAGATCACGTTTGAGTTCAAGCCAGCTGGGTTTAAATAGCAAGTTCTGGGCCAGCCAGCACTAGATAGTCAGAACCCGTCTCAAACAAAACAACTGCACCCTACCCCACCACCATGGAGAGGAGGGGCACACAACATGAGACAGACAGACAGACAGACAGACAGAAAGACACACACACACACACACACACACACACACACACACACACACACACATACACAAAACACTAACAACAAAAGGATTTGTATACATTCAAAATGGCACCAGTCTTCTAACTACAAGCTCTGTTCTGGAACAGTTATTTTTCATAAAAAGACATTATTTTTAAACACGGCATGGTGATATATATCCCTGTAATCCCGCACTCAGGAAGCTGACGCAGGATGACCAATTCAAGAGAAGCATGAAACTACTTAGCCTGGAATACACTGTAAGATTCTGCAGTTCGCCCCGACCCCTCAAAATTTTTACCAACTGGATTTTAATTTTAACTGTTATTTTGAGTGAATCAGCAACTTTTAAAGACTTCCCCATTTCATCAAGCCAGGAGGTCACCCCCTCTTACAAACATGGCATTAGGAAGAAGGGTAGAGAATGGCAAATTCTAACACCACCTGGGCCACATGGCCAGATCCGGCCACATGGCCAGATCCTGCCTCAAAAAGAACTTAAACAAACAATTTTAATTTTTAGTTTGATAACTATTGATTACAAAGTTATGGGGGCTGGAGAGATGACTTGGCGGTTGGTTACAAGCACCAATTGCTTCTCCAGAGGACTTGGGTTCCAGCACCCACAGGCCGCTAACAACCATCTGTAAGTTGCAGAGAATCCAATACCTTTGTCTGTCCTCTGTGGACACCAGGCAGAGAAGTGATACAGACATACGTGTGAGCAAAACAATCATAAAAAAAAAAAACCATAAATTAAAAAAATATATAAGCTACACAAACAAATCATTTTTAAACATCTCAGGGATCCAGGGCTCAGGATACATAGCTCACTTACCTAACATTATGAGGCCCTGAATCTGACTCTCAGTATAGAGAAAGAGAAAGAGAAAGAGCATGGGGAATAGAGGAAGCCAAATGTTTGAAATTGCTGGTGTCTGATCAATTCCACAAAATAGTTAGAAGGATGCTGCCACTGAAAATGTTGTTTCTCTTTCCTTCTGGGTAAACTCAGATTTCAGTCTGTTCAAATTAGCTCAAACTGCAAAGTGTGCCATTTTCACTGTAAATAGTTCCAAGCTCTCCTCTTCTAAGGAACTATGTGTTTGTCTTCCCAGCCTAAGGTTACTTATTTACCCAGTCAACCCAAAACAAATCTCGAAGTTACTGTTTCATCCTAGTTACACATCCTGAAAGCACCTTCTATTTCCTATCTATCTCCCTCTCCTTGCCTAGCTCTGGCTGGATCAAGCCTGCTCATACCACCAATATAACCTTCTGTCATCACACCAGTTTTCAACAGATCCCACCTGTATTAGGATATCCAAAGGTGTCACCAAGTTTACAGCAGCACTATGGCACCTTTTAAATATTCAAGGAAAACAAAACAATGCCTAACATTTGTTAAACTCTGTGCTACTAGCTCACAGCAGTTCAGTTATAACACAAGTGCTACATTCCCTTTGATGAGACAACTCAGGAAAAGGTTCTGCTTTGCACAGCTGCTGTGTTTAAAAAGCAAATACTGTGCAAAATCAACATGGACAGGAAGTAAGCACAATCCAAGGTTCAAGAAAGAAATGAAAGCACATTTTTTTTCTTTCAGTTAGTGTATCATTTTAAGAATAAATAAAAACCAGTATTTAAAAACAAAACATTTTCAGAATGACACTTAAACATCTTCAAGTTATATGTATAATTTCTTTCAAATGGCTACTAAACAATTTAGACATAAGTACTTTATTGTTTTGCCTTGTTTTTAAACTTAGTCATCTGAGATTAATGAGTCTTGAATAAGGACATCTGACAACTCTGCCCTACAACTCCTCCCTCCCTCTGTCCATCTGTCCCCATCTCCACATCCGCAGCCTGGATGAAGAGAACAAGGCACGCATCTGCATCTGCAGTGGCTCTTACCTAGCCGGCCAGGCAGCTTTACTACCTCACTCCCGCAGAGATTACCAACACCAGCTCCAAGGTGAAATACTCACATTCACCATTTAAAGGTGAACTATTTCCCACTACAACACTACAGAACTTCCTTCCCTCTTCCCAGGACTTTAAAGGCTGGAGGCTCTTCTGTACAGGGTAGCACGTGATAGGAAAGGACAAATGACAAGAGCCCTGTTTTAAAAAAATAAAAGGAAAGAAGAGGGAGCGTGGGGAAGGAGAAGAAATACAGCAGGGGTGGGAAGAGTTCTCCCAAAATGTTCTATCTTAGTATTTTGGTATAGTAAAATAACTTTTTAAAAAATGGTGATCTCCAAAATGTCATAAAAATCTTACCAGAAAGGATGATGGAAACAAAGAACAAAGCAAAAAGCAGCACATAGTGTCACCTTGAGTCCTAGAATCTCAAAAGCAAGAAAACAACCTTCTCTAAAGAGACGCAGTCTATGCCCTGGGACATACAATTCACAAGTTTCAGAGCTCTCTGAAAAAGTCAGTATTTACCTCCTTTTTTGAGGTTTCTACTTTGGTCTTTTCCTTTGATCCAGATGTTGGCATTTCCTTTGTGTGCCCATCAGGTATATATATCAAGATACATGGGGCTTCTCTGCAACTATATGGGCTAAAAAGAAAATAGCCAAAAGTTTATTTGAACAAAGTTAACTAAATAGCAATTAAACCTGAATTACTAGATAAATTCAGTGATACACAGTTAATGCTTTTCAAACTGTACCACATTCTTGTGGCTTGTGGCAATGCCACTTATCTAAGGCCTGATTTACTCAGTTTTGGTGTCTCCTGTAGAAAGCGCTGGTCTAGAGTCATCTTGTCTGACAGTCTAAAACCTAAGCAGTCCTGAGCAAGATTGTCCTCTGTTTAGTGAAGAGAGGAAATGGTTTTCTGGCCCTACTGACTCAGGGCGGCACAAAGCCACATCAGGTGTCAACCTGTACGCACAGGCTACTTCCAACGGTTTTGGGGGAAGGAGGGGCATTGCTTTCAACTTCTCACTGCTGCCAGCACTTGGTCTTAGACCTAGTCACATCCCCTGGGGAACTGCAAGTTGTTTCACTTTAGAAATGAATGACTTAATAGCACCCAGTGTACACTGCTTATTAATTAATCAAGTCTGAACTATTAAATATAGAAGATCTAATGAGCCTAAGCAGAAATTACTAAATTATTCACTTTGAGAACTTCAAACATTTTGTTTACATGCTATATTCATTTATGTAACCGGCTGCTTGTGAGACTGCACGGTGAAACCTCAGGACCATAAAAGAAACACAAAAAAGGACACAGATATTTACCTAACAGGTTCGTATGGCTGGTCACATATAAAGAATCCTCTCCTCTGCAGTTGTATGATGTCTCCTTTCTTCAAATCCTTAAGGCAGGGATCCCCTAGCATTAGCTCTTCATGCTATGAAAATGATACAGAACCAAATGTACTTTTAAAAAGTAGAATAAGCTGGGCACGGTGTCGCACACCTGTGATCCCAGCACATGGGACACAGAGGCAGGCAGTTCTCTATGAGTTCAAGACTAGCCTGGTCTACATACACAGAGAAACCCTGTCCCAAAAACCAAAAAAAAAAAAAAAAAAAAAAAAAAAAAAAAAAAAAGTAGAACTTAAGAGAACTATAAAATGCAAGCAGTATTCCAACAACTGGAACATGCTCACTTAAAACAGAAGCTTACTAGTTGAGGGCTGGGAAACTGGCTCACTTTGTAAAGGTTTCGCTTTAAAAGCATGAGAGCCTGAGCGAGATCCCCATAACCCACATAAAAAAGGTGGGTGTGGGAATGTATACTTGTGGGGCAGGGAGAACAGGACCCCTGAGCGCTTGAGGCCTCTCACCACAAAGCCAAGGCTAACCTGGAGCAGGCACTCCGCCTGCCCTAGCTTCAGGAATGCTGGGGTCACAGACCAGTACGCTCACCACATTTTTAAATGGTAACACTGATGAGCTAAAAAGCTCTACAGAACCTTGCACATAATTTAACTGGCAGTCGTGTGAAAATAATCTCCGATCATAACTATGAAATACAGTTGGAAGGTACCATAACACTCAAAGGCTCTGCATACGGCATTCACAGGTTTTACTGCACCTCGACTTTTTACTGTCTCTTCAAGCAAGTTACTTGACTTCACTGTATTTCACCTGCCTTACAAAATGGGAACATTATTTTTTGTACCTTTTTTGTTTGTTTGTTTCCATTTCTTTTGTTTCAGTGTAGAAGTTGAACCCAGGGCTTGTACATGCTAGGCTAATACTCTATCACCAAGCTATATATTTGTTTTTGAGACAGTTTTAGTATGCCGCCCAAGCTGGCCATGAACTCATAATCTTCCTACCTCAACTTACCACATGTTGAGATTACTGGCATAAGCCCAAGTACATCTTTACACTTAAATAAATTCTACATGCCCTTTCAATTTTATCTAAGAAACTATCACATTAAAAATTAGCTTTCAAAATGCTAAGTTTGCATAAGAGAGGATGAGATCTGGTTTCGTCGGGTCACCTTACTGTCCTTGTTGACATACTGCTTGAAGTCCTCTTCTTTTCCTAGCACTGGCTTTGTGATCAAGTGCTCGTAGGTGACACAGATGGCTGGAATAGGGGGAGCATGTGAGGTCTCAGCAAGCCAAGTGATCTTGGTGGTTTTCTTGTAGTCTTTATTTTCCAAATTCAATTTTGCATCCAGAGATGTAATTTTCCCATCCGCATTTCTAAATAAAAGATTGAAAAGTATCAAAAGAGAGCAAACTGCTAGAAACGCATTGCTATTCTGTAGGAAGTGGATAGCGAACTCTCTTAGGAAAATTCAAATCAAACATCCATTTCAATTTTTTTGTAAAGATTTATTTATTTTGTTATGTATACAATTCTGCCTTTGTGTGTGCCTGCCCAACAGAAGGGGGCACCAGATCTCATTGTAGATGGTTGTGAGATGCCATGTGGTTGCTGGGAATTGAACTCAGGACCTCTGGACAGTGCTCTTAACCTCTGAGCCATCTCTTGAGCGCCATCTATTTCAATTTTTAACATATATCTGACAGACATTACTTACATGAATGTAACAAATGCTTTCAGAATGCTAGTAATTCACAGAGAGCAGATCTGTACACACCCATTGAAGAACATACTCTTAGGACCCTGAAGTCACCCGGACTATGCTAAGCACTACAAACATGCAATGCTACAGTTAACAATCACAGGCAAGTATATATTAATACTACATAACTAAGACTTCAGAATTTATATAAATCTTAAACATAGTACATTTAATGAATCTAAAAATCTGTTACACACAATTTTTACTAGAAAGTAAAATTTTCCACTAACATTGGCCAATCCACTTTAAATGTCTGGCTAATAATAAACTACATAAAGATTCATATATAAATCCTATCCAAAAGACCCTTCAGGAATTACTGAAGGAGATGCTATCGAACAAACAAACCAACAAAAACCCATAACGTTTGTATATCTAAAGTGGTTCCCAGCACACACACAGCAGCTCAGAACTGGCCACTACTCTAGCTACAGATCATCAGGCGCCCTTTCTGACTTCAGGGGGGACTAAGCACCCACACAGGGCACAAACATTCATGTAGGCAAAATACTTATACACGTAAAATAACAATGCATCTGTGTCAAGGACTTCAGTGAGCGTCTAAATTAGATAATGTTTAATACATAAAGAAAAATGGGAGACTTTTCCGCACATAGTTGAGAATAAACACCAAACTCTTACCTGTGTATTTTAGTAATGTTGATGTTGCCCCAGTTTATAAATGTGACCGTCTCACCCTCGGAGAAAGTGTCTGCATCTGCTCCTTCTATGAAAACCCTGGGACTATACCACACAGGCTTCCAGCCAACATCAGGGTTCTGAGTGATCAACAGACAAGCAGGATATGAGTTAGCTAAGCAACACTGAACTGTTGGACCCTGAGGGCACAATGCGAATCCTTCCATTCCCTGATGTATTCTTTAAACAAAGAGTTCTCTGTGTTAAAGGTAAAAGCTGTGCTAAACTAGGAAGGGCAAGTTTTACCTGAGTTCCCAGTTCCATTCTCTGAGTTTAAACACTCACACTCGTTGCACAGGCACACATTCACAGCAAGAAGACCCGCACCCGGAAGGCCATCTGACTCCCAAACACCGTAACAGCCTACACCAGGGGCCTGTCCCGATGCGTCTTAGTCTGAACCAACCATTAATTTCAGAGCTAAAAGCATAGTTATTTCCCCCACAACTGGACTGTGCCTCAGTCTCACTACTTTTGTATCAAAAGAGAAAACAGTCACTCTCACAGAACACTATCAAACAGCAGGTGCCGCCTTGGCAGAGAAGGGTGAAGCTTTGTGTTTTAGGAGACAAACCTTGAGAAAGTACTATGTATATATATATAGGCAGGCAAAATGCCCTGCTTTACACTGTGGATCACATGAAGAAAGAGATTAACACTAAAGATGCCTCTCTCATTTGAGGCTCCTACCTCCAAGTCTTCAGACATAAGTACATAGTCTGGAGTAAACTGCAAAAATCAGGAAAAATAAAAGGAACCATTGTAGGAGTGAGGGAACAAGAGAAGGCAAAAGCACAGTACAAGTTATCTGAAAGTGGAAATGGAAAACGGGGAGAAGGCTATAATGAGGGGACGTGGGGAGAGAAACACAGATGTCTGAAAAGAGCCTAAGTGATCACACTATATAACTATCTACCTAAGAAAAACTGAACAGCAGGCACGAGACGCCACCTTTTGATTTGTTGCTCAGAGTTGTCCAAGGGACTTTTGCCATTACACATTATTCACTACTGCCCCTGACTGCCCAGCCCAAGGTACCAGAAGGTGCCATGCAAGCAACACTCCTACCCAGCTATGGTACCTACAAACCACAGTAACAACCAGTACGCCACCATAATTCTCAGGGTGCATCAGTGGCATACATACTTTGGCAGTAACCAACAGCTCTCTAATTGGACGTAAGGCCCATTCAACAAAGAGAGAAATTGTTCTGGTAATGGAAACGCAACCAGCCACTTGGAGACACTGAAATCATGGGTCTTGGAGGGGAACCTATAACTGATACTTTAGTAACTTAGCATAGTCCCTAGGTATATTTTAACTGTTTGTTCCTTTGCTCACAGATAAGTTAGCTCACTCTTCATCCAGGAAACTTCTTGTTGCAACAGACAGAGATCACTACAGAAAACTACAACCAGTCAAAACGCAGAGCACAGTCCCAACTGACTCAGTCACCCAAGACTCAGAGTTCGCTGTACAAGAGAGGGCTGCAGGGCTCTAAGAGCCAGGGCAACAGGGAGCTTGCTGTGCCATTGTTTCTCCTAGAAACATCAGAAAAGCTACACCTTATGAAGTGTCACCAACACTACTGTCTAAATACGAGCTGACCAAGGATGCACCAACGGACTTGCTGACATGGAAGAGGGAAAGCTCATGAGGCCACAAGCATAGACAAAGAACTACAGGCAACTAGGGGGTGCTGAGAGTGGGAGAAACAGTCTTCCCTAGGAAAGAGCACACCGACTGTATACACACACACACCCAAGTGACATAATACAGACTGAGGTTATATTTATGTATTTAGAAACACAGACATGCACGCACACAAACATTTAATGAAAAAAGAGGCCATAATTTGAAAGAGTAAGGAGGGATTTATGGGAGGCTTTGGAGGAAGGAAAGGGAAGAGAGAAATGATATAATGTCAAAAAATAAAATACTAAAAAATATTTGCAAACATGCATAAGTAGTCCCTAATCCCTTTTGGAGAGGAAAAAGGAGCATGACGTATGTTTGCTTAGATTTAGTCTTGTCCTATTCTCATTTTCATCCTGAGTTAGAAAAGTAACAATTTACAACAATAAAGTTTAGTTGATGACAATGAAGGGAAAAAAATGCCTTCTTCATTAGTTCTTCAACTTTCAAAATAGTTGGTATTTTATTACTCATTTATTAGACTGACAACCAAGTGTGTGTGTGTACATGTTTTTGGGTCTAAAGGTTGAGAGACAGCAGTGTAATGATGAGAGGAGATGACCAGAGCTTCCACACACAGATAGGAATATCAACAGTAACATCTCACTTCAGAGTGACTCTAAGAAGGAGAGGAAACATCTCTCCAACATTAAAAAAGCTGTGTCTAAGCAACAAAAAGTGCGTGCTGACTGAGTCTAACAGTCTGTCATGTGCTGGGTATTACAGGTAAAACAAGTTCCTTCCACAAGAAATCCACACAAAAATTTGCTCCAATTGTATCAAATCTTGACAAATAATAGGAAACAGAAAATATCACATAACTGTCCTCTTCTTTGACAGAAGGAAACAGTGGTCACAATGCAAGGCAACCTGACCTTGGGGTGTCTGGCAACTTCCTTCATCTCCTCCTGTGCATCTGGGACATTCACTGGGATCACTTCTTTCTTCAGTAACGCAACGTATCTTGGAGCCACCGGGTCAATGACCTGTAACAGACAGCCTCATGTACACACTGAAATATGCAGTAACACATCATAAATAAAATACATAACAGCACAGGAATACTAACTGGTTTTCTTTGTTACTGCATTTACTAATTTTTTAATCTGCTAACTCTTTAATATTTAGTTTATCTGTTCATTTCTTTACTATTTAACTGTCATATAAAATTTAAAAATGAAAAATGAAAAACTAATTACAAACCAACAGACACAGAAGATTTAAGATTTACTTTCCTTCCAAAAATGTTTATACTGGCAGGTAAAAAGAAACTAAAGAAATCAAGTCAGAAATATTTTGAAAATACTCTTTAAATCTAGCATTATTAGAAATGAGGAGAAGTCCTGTGAGGGTTATAAATTAAGATCTAAAAGTAACTTGGGTTTAGCTTTGCAATGCTGGAAACATTCGATTGAAGGGATTACGAGTTTCAGTCTGGTTTCTATAATCAGGTAAGTAGCATGGCACCATCTACAGCAGAACAGCGTCAGGTCACTATAATAAGGCAACTCTGTGTAAAAGAACAAACAATCCTCTTGAGCCTCATGCCACACACAATGTGGGTCTCTACCCTGAAGTAAGAAATCTGAAACACACTGGTCTCCAACATTTTGGAAAAGGGACACTCAATGTGTATATACACAGAAAAACCACTACGATACCAACTCTAGCACGTACTTGACATAAACAGGCACTCAGTGAATATTTGCAGATTAACTGAATGAGTAACTGTGCTACGACGCATTTGAGCTCCAAAATACTAGTAGCCTCCTCTTCTGGGGCCAGTGAAAAGCATCCAATGATCAAGGACAAGGGAAGTGCTGGACACTAAATACCAGGGAGAAAAATGAGCACAAAGCAAATGCAGAGCTGGGCCTGGTGTCCTTGTACAGGGAGGCTGGTTGGGTTAAGAAGACCCTTCCTCAAACAAACAAAGAGATGGATGCATGAATGGATAACAAATATATATGTTTTTTTTGAGACAGGGTTTTTCTGTGTAGCCTTGGCTGTCCTGGACTCACTTTGTAGATCACGCTGGCCTTAATCTCTCAGCAATCCACCTGCCTCTGCCTCCCCAGTGCTGGGACTAAAGGCGTGCGCTACCATGCTCAGCCAGTCAGATAATTTTTAAGCCTCCAAAATGTCTTATAAAAAGCAACACAACTCTGAGAAGCTTAATTCCATCGTTCTCTGTAGCTATCTTCCTCACTGCAAAACTGCCAAACGTGATTTCTAGCTGGTTATGGTGCCATCAGCCTTTAATTCCAACATACAAGAGGCAGTAGTAGAATGATCTCTGTGAGTTCAAGGCCAGCCAGATCCACATAGGGAGTTTAAGGCCAGCCAGATCCACATAGGGAGTTCAAGGCCAGCCATGGCTTTGTAGTGTCTGCTAACTTCCCGCCCAGTGGGAAGGGCATTTCCGTAGCTGGCTAATCTCCTGGAGTGGCTATCTGCACAGATTCTCAGGCTACCCTAGAGAAACATGATTCAAATGATCTAGGCAAAATATAGAAATTTGTTTTTAAAAATCATTCTTCAAAATGTATCAAGTGAAGATTCATGATTTTTTGTAAAAAATTAGAGTTCATAGCCACAAATAGTAGATCACAACTATTAATTTTAGGGATTTAACTTAGGCCACTTCCATTTAGGAGCTGAGACCGGCCTGGGCAACCTTGAGAGACCTCATCTTAAAAAAAAGAAGGAAAGAAGCAAGGAAGGAGAGAGAAGAAGGAAGGAAACAAGGAAGGAGAGAGGAAGGAAGGAAGGAAGGAAGGAAGGAAGGAAGGAAAGAGAGAGAGGAAGGATACTTAAGTCCCTTTCAACTCTAAAATTATTTAATTCTCAGGGTCTGGATCAGTGGTTTTCAAATAACTCCAAAGAATCTAAGGATTTGCAAGAGGGGCCTAAAGGAACCCCAGAAGGCCATCACAGGGTGAATCTGAACCTTCCCAGTTTTATGCTTAAGCACTTGCTCAATGGAGCTGTTATGATGGCTGTAGAGTATTTAAGAGATGGGCCTGGCTGTAAGACACAGGCCATTAGAGGTTATAGCCACAACTTCCAGAAGAGTACCACCAGCTAGGAGCTGAGTGTCCAAACACATGAGCCTGTGGAGGATGCACACACAAAAGACAAGAACTGAGGGAGAAGAGGCGTGGATGAAGATGGTGTGAAAGTCCTTCTCATATTAGCTCTAGAGGCCTCACAGCCAGGACTTTCACATTCAAAGAGTAACAAAAAACAAAAGCAAACAACAACAACAACAATAAAAACTCCTCTGGAAAAACTGCTGGCTGAGATTTCAAGTTTGAAGTCACTACATGGGAGGAGAGATGGCGCAAGGCTTAAGAGTACTAACTACTCTTCCAGAGGACCTAGGTAACACTTCCAGCACTCTCACGGTAGCTCACAATCAGTCCTGGAGGGTCTGTGGGCACTAGGCACACACGAGGTGCACATACATACATAGAGACCAAATTATCTGTGCCCATAAAAATAAAATAAAAATTTTAAAGTGAAAATCTTCCAATAATTTTAAGTTACATGAGGGTTCTTGTCACTGGCCCACCAGCTCATCCTCCAGGAAAGCTCAGCTCCTACTCACTCCCGTGTACTCCGATAGTAAACATGAGCACATAACTCAGAATGACATCACACGTCTACTCATGCGAAAACCATGAAGCATGAACAGAAATCTATTTTGAAAATCTTTGAAATATGACAGTAAAAATGAGAAATTCAACAGAAAAGTTACATAGATCTACCAAAAAGTATAGGCATAAATCAAGGGAGAAAATAAGATAAGACTAGAGGCCTATGTTTGCACACGTCCAGAGAGAAGGCTGAGCTCACTGGTGGAACATGTACACCGCATGCCGGTGTGGGAAAGACTGGAGGGAGCATGCATGCCTATGGCCCCAGCTCCTAGGCAGACTGAGAGGCTCCCAAGCACCTGAGACAAGCTGGGCACCACAGAGACCCAACACAAACAAAACAAAACTTCCCAGGGACTAGGTGTTCCATCACAGACTGACAGAGAAGGGGGTCTCAGGGATGATGAGAAGAGATCTGGGTACAGCTCTGCCTCTAAACACCAGAACAACAGTGGGCACCATCAGTGCAGCCCAAAGGTCCTGGCAGAGGTGACTCCAAGAGTGAGCTACAGAGCATATGAAGTAACTGAGCGCTGGAGGGAACGTGGGAACCTCACAGAACCTCCAACAACCAAGAGTCAATAAATCTGGGAGCCTAGAGTATGGACAAGCACCACAGGGGTCATCTGAAAATTTAGCAACTTCTCTGCTGGGAGAAAAGGGAAAGGAAGAGCCCAGAGAATCGTGTGACCCTGAGAAATACATTTCACATATTATAAATAAATACATAGATATAATTTGATTAAGACTTAGATCTATAAAGGGTGGGTTTAAAAAGTACACAAATACTAACTTCCTTGTAAATTCTACTGTTATTAGTAACTGCAGCAACAGAAAGAACCAATTAATAATTCCTTAATATATAAAAAGTTAAGAACAAAACAAAACAAAAAACCTAAATAAATTCAAGACACATGCGAGACAAGCAACTACTTGAGGCAAGACATCAGCAGCACAACCAAGCAGCAATGTCAAGGAAGAATTTACAGACACAATCACAGAAGCCGCAGTGCAGAACATGCATCCTAATGATTCGCCTTATTATAGTGTCCAAGCATCTGCTTCCAATTAGGGATCAACAGGGTCAGTATGCATGATTCCTGGTTTGATTTTCCAATTAAGAAAGCTTTGCTGTTTTTTCTTAAAGCTGAAGCGCAGCAATTGTAGTAAGTAAACCTTCATTACAGCTTAATACATTATGTAATTTTAAAACTCTGATGTCCTCTCAGCAGACAAGGAAACAGCTAGCCAAGTCTCCCTTTGCCACAGGAAGAGAGGCCACATTTGCCAAACTAGGGATGATGCACCGTCAACAGGTTTGACTGAGCAAGTCTTTACAGAAATGCGGTTGTGCTTCAAGGCTGTGTGATCCCTCGGCTTGTCACATGTACGATGCTAAAGCCATGTTTAAGGCAATACAAGTATGAAGTGATACCTTCTTACAGAGAGCTCGCAGCTTGAAAGCAGAAAAATGAAATGCAGAGTGTTCATAAAAGGTTTAAGGAAAAACTACCACCATTTCCCAGAAGTTTGAGTTTGTTGCTTTAATAATTGTTCCTTGCTGGAGCGATTAATAGGCTTAGTGCCCTTATCCACTAAAGGACCACACTCCACTTTCCTACAGACTGACAGTGGTAACACTGCTCAGAGGGCCTGCTCTGTCATTAGCACACCAGTGAGTTTGCAGAGGAAGAGGGCTATGTACCTTTTTGTTAAACGCCCAGATTTTGTCCCATTCCATGTTCACAACAGACCTTGAGGAGCCCTAGAAAAGCAATAAAAATAGTTTAAGAATAAGAAATGCCAAGTATAAGGTTGGCAAAATGGCTCAGTGGGTAATATTGTATGCCTCCAAGCCTAATGACCTACGTCCAATCCCTGGGACCAACATGGTGGAAGGAGAGAACAATGCCCTATAAGGTGCCCTCTGACCCCCATATCCATGCATGCGCACATGCATGTACACATGCCTGCCCACCTGCTAAATATAAACTAAAAAAAAAAAAAAAAAAAAAAAAAAAGATTTTGCTTCAAGTCAAGCATGCTTGGAATATCAAGTAAGACAAATGCTTGTGTATTTACTTCCACTGAAATTTAAATCTTGGGTGTAGTCTTAACAGTTTTTTGTTGGAAGTCATTCAGTAGGCTGGCCAGAGTATGCACTCAACCTCCCACTGCATGGAAATACTTCCACTGCTTTTGTCCCAATATTTTATTATCATAAACATGAATGTATTCCCTTCAGAAAAAGCCTACTTTTAGGCAGGCACAGTGGCATGTATGCTAGGGAGACAGAGGCAGGAAGACCTCTACAGCCCAACCTGGTCTACACAGAACTTTCCAAGGGAGCTAGGGATACATGGTGAGAAGGGAAGATGGAGTTAGGTAATCCATCCTTGCTACACATGGAATTACACATCTTTAGTCTCTATACCCAGAAACCTAAGTTAGAAAGGTCACCAGGAGTTCAAGGTCCTGGTGAGCTCAGAGTGAAGTCTTATCTCAGTAAGAACAAACCTCACAGTGAACCAAAACGCAACACAGGCAAACATGAACTAGGAAGAACAGCAATAATGACAAGAGAGATCTTACTAGGAACTCTTGGAAATTCAGAGAAGCTGGAAAAGAAACAGTAACGCACCTGAGCAGCAATGAACTGCTTGAGCCCCTCAACTGTCATTCCCCTTCTGAGAACCCCACGCACTGTGGGAAACCGAGGGTCATCCCTAGGACATTGTTACAAAGATACAGTTAGATACATCCCTAGATACACAGAAAAGATTCCTAATGAATAACAAATTACATTTAGAACAAAGTGTGGGGGGACAGGCTTGTAACAGCAACACCTGCAAGCTTGAGGCAGGAGGATCACAAGTTTAAGGTCAGCCTGAGGTATACAGTGAGTTCAAGAGCAACCTTAGCTATACAAACCCTATTTCAAATTAAATAAATGATATGCCTTAGGCAGGCAGATCTCTGTAAATTCAAAGTTAGCCTGGTCTATACAGCAAGATATAGGCCACTTTGTTGCAAATAAAATAAAACCAAGCAAGACATAAAATCATGTCAACTTTTTATGAATGTATATACAAGAATATACATTAAAGCTATTGATTTGACAGGAATTTGAATTTTTCAGTACAGCTGCAATTATATCCTTTATACAAAAATAATGCCCAAGATAAACCTACCTTTAATCAAATTTAGCTCCATAATAAAACTGAAAAATCTGAGCATATACCTAATACATAATATGTCTTTATCTTTTTTTTTTTTTTTGGTTTTTCGAGACAGGGTTTCTCTGTGTAGCCTTGGCCATCCTGGACTCACTTTGTAGACCAGGCTGGCCTCGAACTCACAGCGATCCACCTGCCTCTGCCTCCTGAGTGCTGGGATTAAAGGCGTGCGCCACCACGCCCGGCATGTCTTTATCTTGATCACTATTTGTGTCTTATTTTTTAAAGAGGATAGCCTTTAACTCAGGATCCTCCTCCTTCATGTCTCCAGTGACAGAATTATAGGTGTTTGTTCCTGGCAACCATTATGCTTATAGTATAAACCAACGTACACATTCTTAATTCAGGCAAAATAACCATTAAAATCCAGATATATCAGCACCATTTATATAAATACATGACTACAGGTGATTTCCAGTTTTTTCCCCCCAGAGTCAGGGTACTTCTGTGTAACAAGCCCTGGCTGTCCTGGACTTGCTTTGTAGACCAGGCTGGCCTGGAATTCGGAGATCCTCCCACCTCTCCCTTCCAAGTACTGGGAGTAATGGCGTGTGCCAGTGCACACAGCTGATTTCCAATTTTAAACTAAGTTTCCATACAAAAATTTCATGGACTTTACTCCTATCTACAGAAATGTTCTGATTCTTTCGGGAAAATGTTCTGGTAATAAGGTGGGCCCTGAACTCTGAGGCTGAGACCACTGCACCCTCACCTCAACTCAGAGCCATTGGGACCTAAAAAGCATGTAGCTGAGAGGAAAACCTCACAGCCACACCTCTGAGTGTAGAGTGGAGACTGATGGTAACCAGTTCTATAAAAGACAGTTATAACCACTCCATATTAATGCTAAGATCTACACCCAGAGGATGTGGCTAAGTGCATTTCTCATTTCTTGATGCCATGGTTTATAGCAGGCAATACATATTTACAGCATGTAAAGCCAGAGAGAAGGGACCCTAAGGCCCTGGCTGAAACAGAGATGAACTAGAAACCTTTTAGGCCTACAGGCCTATCCACTACACCATTTCCTAGTCAAATCTGACACCTACATATAGTTAAAAACAAAATCAAGAGGCTGGAGAGATGGCTCAGTGGTTAAGAGCACTGTCTGTTCTTCCAAATGACCCGGGTTCTACTCCCAGCACCCATATGGTAGCTTATAACTGTCTATAATTCCAGTTCTAAGAGATGATACCCTCACACCAATGCACATAAAATAGAAATTAAATAAATTTTAGAAAACACAAACAAAACGAAAAACCAAGCACCAAACCCCATGCCATGCTAAAGCTGTACTGCTCCGTAACTCTAGGTGCTGCCAGACATACCATCCATCTACTAGCCCTTCAGTGACAAACCACGTGAGTTTTCTTTTGGACAGCACTGTGTTGTTGAGATTTAAGCGACTGTATTCCCAGATGTATGGTTTCCTTATGCCTAACGCTTCAATGATCCAATAAAATTGCTCATCTCTGTCGTGATATTCTGTTGTCCGCAAGGCATGAGTAACACCTTCAATGCTATCCACGATAGGGCAGGCAAAGTCATATGTTGGATAGACACTAAAAAGAAAGAGAATGGTTTTCTGAATAAACATAGACTATTTTATCTTCCCCATCTTAAACATTAACACCCATACTCATTTAAAATATAACTCTTTACAAATTAAGAGTTGATTTTTTTTCTTTTTCTTTTTTCTTTCTTTTTTTTTTTTAATGGATATGGTAGCTTACTTATAATACTAACATTTGAGAGGACAGAAGCAGAAAAATCACTAGATTCCAGACCAACCTGGCATATATAACACATACTGTTTAAACACACACACACACACACACACACACGCACACACACACACACAGAGCCAAGGGAAAAGAAAGTGGAGAATGTTTTGATATACTTTGTTGTTTTTTAGCTATCACTTTTATGTGTCTTCAGGGTTTTGCTGGCATGTATAGGTCTGTATATCTGCAGTGCCTGCTGAGGCCAGAAGGGAGCGGTGGATCCCCTGGAACTGGAGTCACAGGTGGCTGTGTGGGAACCCTAACCCTCTGCAAGAGCTTTCTATGCCAGAACCACGGGGCCTCTCTCCAGCCCCAGCTACTTTTTACGACACTATCTCACTAGCTAGCCCTGCTGGCCTGGGATTCACCATATAGTCCAGGCTCGCCCTGAACTAAGACCACTTCTTTCTGTCCAGCATACTAGACATTATAGGTTTGTACCACCATGCCCAGTAAGTCAGCAAATTTGCAATCCAATACATAGTTCAGTATTAGTTTGGCAAAATCTATATATTATTTCTGTTATCACCAATATATATTTTAATAGCAAACAATACATTATACATAGAATTTTCAAGAAATCTAGCTTTAAAAAAAAACAAACAAACTAGCTTTTAAGTAGCCTTAGTAATTTCCAGGGGTCTTACAGCATTGTAAGTTAAATGCACTCAAGGGACAACAAGAAGGCTCAGCTCACAGGATAAAGGCATCTGCCACCAAGCCTGACGACCTGAACTGTATTCCCGGAACCCACACAGCAGGAGAATCAACTCTTTCAAGCTGTCCTCTGATTGGCACATGTGTGTTGGCACATATGATACACAAGTGTTAAAAAAGAAAAAAAGAAAAAGAAATATATTCAAGAACAAAGTGTATATGGCACAATCGCAATCCCGCACTTAAGAAGCTACAGCAAGAGAATCAACAAAATTAAAGCCCAGTTTGGACTACAGAATGGGCAGGCTGCTTCAAAGAAAGAAGGAATCAACTGTGGTAGGAAGGAAGAAAGGAAGGCAGGCAGGCAGGCAGTCAGATAGGCAGGCAACAAAAAATGTCATTTAAGATGAAGTCTTTTGAACCCCGTGCTATGGACTTAACTGAGGTCTTCTGAATGCTAGTTAAGTTCTGTACCATGCATCTGCCCAGCTGTATTCCAGCAGGACAGCATTTCCTACAGCAGCTGTAGAGCACTTGCCTAGCATACAGAAGAAGGTCCTTGGCATATGCCAGCACCATCAAGAAAGGGAGGGGGCCAAAAATAATAATCATAACAATAACAACAAAAGGACCAAAAAAACCAAAAAAACAAAACAAAAACAAAACCCCAAAATAGAAAAAAAGAACAAAACCCCCCAACCAACCAACCATTAAAAGAATTTCTGCTCTGGGCGCATATCGATAATCCCAGTACTCAGGGAGGCAGAGGCAGGCAGATCTCTGTGAGTTTCAGGCACCACCAGCCTGGTCTACAAAGCAAGTCTAGGATAGCCAAGGGTACAGAGAAACCCTGTCTCGAAAAACAAAGCAAAACAAAAAACAAGAAAAATCCAATCCCCTCCAAAAGAAATTCTGCTTAAAATGAAGTGCACATATAGTGTCAAGTTGAATTATAAAAACTATATTATTATTTATGCCTTCTAATTTTTTGTTTGTTTTTTTGCCTTCTAATTTTTAAGATTCAACTGAAGATGCAGTTATACCGGGCAGGGCAGTGCCTATCTGTAATGCCAGCTGCCTGAGAAGACGAGGCCGGAGGACAGTGAGCTCAGGCCAGCCTGAGCTATACTATGAACCCTTGTCTCACAACAAGCAAGCACTACAAAAAACAATATACCCCCCAAACCAACTACCTAGTTGCTCAGTTCCATCTGCCAATCTGTGCAGACGTTACTGTATAGAAGTACAGAAGGTACAGAACATAAGAAAAAACAAAACCAAAGTGGCTCATGATTATAATCCTACCATCAGGTCTGAGGCAGGAGGATTACTGTGAGTTCAAGGCCAGCCATATTACAAAAACGAGGTATTTTCTCAAAAAGCCCAAATGAACAAAAAGAAAAACCTTTGCTGACTATACTTCAGACAAGAGGCTAATAGCCAGAGTTTACAAAGAATCGCAGAAATTAAATTCCAAGGGAAAAAACCTGCCAATCAAGAAATAAGCAAATTAACTGAATACTTTTTTTTTGTTTTTGTTTTTAAAGTCAACAACTATTTTTGCAAGTGTTCAATACTCCTATCGTAGGAGAAATGCAAATTAAAACTACTGTGAGGTACCACCCCATTCTAATCACAATGACTGACAACAAACGTCAGAGAGAGTATAGAAAGGAAGCCTTAGTCACTGCTGGTGGGAGTGCAAATTTAGACAGTGTTGTGCAAATCAGTCTGGAGAGCTCTCAAAAAATTAAAACTAGAACTACTGTATGACTAGGTGTCTCCCTCCTAGGCATCTACTTATTTATACATATTTATACTCCATGCTTATTGCTGCCTTACTCACTGTATCAAAGAACTGGACTAACCTAGTTGCCTAGCAACTTTATCAACAGCTGAATAATACAAATTTAGTGTATATGTAAGAAACAAAACACTATTCATCTCTAAGGAAAAATATAATAAAAACTGCAGAGAAAATGGATTGACTTGGAATGTATGACTATTAAAGAAGGGGGTCACACAGTATCAGAAGGGAAGAGCTAGATATTCTTCCTCATATGAAGACTAACCAGTAATGCATGTACATATGAAAACAAGTACACACATGAGCACATGTGGAAAGGAGAACAAGAACGAACACGTATTAGGGGATGAGGAAGGGCCAAATGCATGTAATGAATACAAGTTAAAAATGGGGATATAAGACAAATTGTTTTTCTAGTCCTAGCTCTTCATATTTTTGTGGTTTTGGCAGTGGATAGGCACATAAAAATGTATTTAATAGTGAAACTGCAAAATCCAATGTGAAGCTCCACAGCTTCAGAACGGTTGTTCTAACCGTAGAGATTCAGACGTATAGACCTTGGGCCTGGTGCAAGTTTTCTATAATAAAGTTTATTAAAAAGAAAAGAAAGAGAACATAGTCTACTGCTGGTGCTTTGCATTTGTTAACTGCTTGCCCCCAAGATTCTTATTGTTTTTGAACAAACTGTGATGTATCCCAAATATTGCTATAAGTATTGCCTAAAAATTATTCCTGATTATTGGCTGAATAAAGGCCTACAGCCTGGGCAGGGCAGCAGGAAGGTTCATGTGTGCTGGGGGGTGGGGATGGGATGTGTTTGGAGAGATGGGATGTGTTTGGGTAGGAGACAGGTACAGAAGAACCAGGAGGGAAGCAGAGCAGCTGCAATGGGTAGTGTGCAGAGAAGCACTTGGCTGGGTCAATGTGGATGGGGGAAAGCAGCCCAGATGCAGAATATCAGCTAGTATGTTGGAAGTTTCATAACCTTCTAAAACTGCCATCATGGCAGGCATTTCACATTACAACAGTCAAAATTTGTTTTTTCAAACAGCTAATAGAAAGGGTACTATATAGCCCAGTCTGACACTGAGCTTGCTGTCCTGCCTCAGCTTCCCTGTGCTGGGGTTACAGGTTGTATAGATTACACACCTCACTATATCCAGCCTAGGACACTGCCTTGCCGTGTCTATCTTTCTATCTACCTATCATTCTGTCTGTCTATTTATTATGTATACAGTGTTTCGCCTGTGTGTACACCTGCACACCAGAAGAGGGCACCAGATCTTATAGATGTAGATGGTTGTGATCCACCATGTGGTTGCTGGGAATTGAACTCAGGATCTGGAAAAGCAGGCAGTGCTCTTAATCTCTGAGCCATCTCTCCAGCCCCGCCTTGCCTTTCTAATTCATGACTTCTCCCTGAGCTTACAAAGGCATTGGCTTCTCAACTGTTCTGCATCCCCTCCCCGCCCATGTTCACACAGGAGCAAAGCAAAACAAGGCTACCAACATGGCAAAGGGGTGCACTTACTTGTATTTATTTCCAGTTCTAGGATGGGGCTGGATTTTGCAGCGGTAAAGGGTTGGGTCCCTCATGCATCCATTGTTACTACTCATGTCAATTTTTGCTCGTAGGCAACAGGACTGACCAAACGGGCTCCCTTTTTTCATTTCTTCCCACATTTGTAGATTCTTCTCAACAGCTGTAATATAACAGGTATGTTTTTATTTATCTGACTTACATAAATTTTCTTTTTGTATTGCAGACATGTTCCATTAGTTTACAGATACTGTGACATAATATGTTAGAACACTGTGCCGGTAACCCCTAGCACTCAGAATGGTGAGGCAGGAGGAAGGAATATTAAGATCAGGTAGAGCTACTCAAACTGTAAGAAACAGACAGACAAACAGCAAACAATCCTCAATACATTTGGGAAATATTCTCTATGACCGTTGCAGAAAAGGTAAAAGCAATACGTTTCAGTAGTAGGGCTTACGAAAAGGACCGCCTTCCTTCTCATATGCTGTTCCCATCAAGGCACAAGTAAATGGTCAGCCCTTCTGCCCCTCCCAGGTCTGACACTGGGTCTTTAAAACAGAACCATTATTTTCCTTTGCTGTATCACAACCAGGGCAGAGCAATTTGGCCTGGCCTTGGGGCTCCCTGACTGTCTTTTCAAGCACCCCAGTGTGGCACAGGAAATGCTTGGCTCCAAGAAAATAAAAGATGACAGTAAACAGATGGTAAGCTCAGTGGCCTAACATGTGCAGACTTTGGATTAGATGCCCCAGGTGAAAAAAGGAGAAGGACTGCAGGCAGGACATGATGACACATCCCCTAATTCTAACACTGAGGAGGCTGAAGCAGGAGAATCTCAAGTTTGAACCCAGCTAGGCTACATGCAGCAAGACTGCCTCAGACAAACATAGAAATACATAAGAATAAGACAAAGAAATAGCCTTATATGTGCCTTAAGCAATATTGATTTTAAAAAGAAAGGAAGAAAGCAAGTTTATCAATTACAATCTGATACAAAACGCGCCTTACAGTTTTGCCTGTGTTTGGACTCTGTCCTCTGCTCCCGTTCCACTTTCATCTGTTCTGCGGGAGTGTCATCTACATAAGCCTTCCCTTCTTGAATTAATTTCTCCGCATATTTCATTATAGTTTCAAAATGATCTGACGTGTAAGTAAACTGATCTGGTTTAATATGCAGCATTGCAACATCTTCCAAGATAACCTGCAGTAAAAAATAAAAGTAACCATCATTGTATCTGCCATTTTCTTATACACTATCAACCCATGATACTTATTTTGAGCAAATGTAATAACACACCATCAGTCTTAAATAGCTGAAAAGATTGTAGATGATGCACAATGTTAGGTCGAAAAAGAAGAAAGCTATTCAGTGCACCAGCGTCCAGATTTCTAACTGCGAAAGCAGATCTCAAGGTGGAGCTGTGTTTACTCTGAGAGCTGGCTCTGCTGTGACATTGCCACCACCACCCTCAGTGCATATATTACAAGCCCTTCAAAGACAGACGTCTTGAGGCTAGAAGCCACATCTTACAATACCTGTGCAGTTTTTATTTCATTAATAAGCTTAAGACTATAACAAGAAGGAATCCTGCTTCCAGTTAAATTGGTATTCAAAGAAAAATGCAGTATTTAAGTAAATGATACAGTAACTGGAGAAAAAAAAAATAAACTGAAGTTTTTGGTACGGTAGGTCAATTATTTATTTATTTTTTATTTTTTGGCTTAGATCTCAGGCATGAAATATATAGATGAGGAGGGAAAAGGCAGCTATGAAACCAAATTTATTCTCATACCATGAAGGTATCAGATCACATTGTAATTTTAATCAACTTTTCTGAGAAAAGGGTCATCACTACACTTTTAATTACCTTCTCAAAATCTTCCTTTTCCTTTTCAGGATTTGTGTCATCAAATCTCATGATCAGTTTCCCTTTAAAGTTAACCTGGTAGTGCTGGTTCAGAAGAGCAGCTTTTGCATGCCCAATGTGTAAGTAACTAAAACAAAAACATTTCACAGAGAAACTCATTAACATGCTTAACTAGATTCTTACCCTTAACCTCTTTGAGGAGCTAAGAACTAGACAAAGTGTCCAATACTCCCCAGTCATTTTACTTTCTCCTAACAGATGCTGTAATAGAAAACATGATGACAGAGACAACAGACTAGAACATGGACAATGTAACCATGAGGTACAACTCCTTACGTAAACCCTATTATAAATATTTATAGATATTACAACCCTAAGAACAATCTGTTTTTTCCAAGAGGAATGGTCATTTAGAAGAAACTGTTACTGATGCAGGCCAGTAGTGTCCCTCTCAGATTTGCTGGGAGCAACCACCTGACGCTATGAGAGATGCACCAGAGACAACCGTCACTGTGATGCTAAGTCAGAGAACTAGAATAAAAATTAATGTGACAAAGAAAAAGCCATGAGTTTTGACTACTTTCCTTGGTTTCAGCTTTCTCAGATGCCAATGAAACTATTTTAACTAAATGATCTCAAAGGTCCAAATCCAGCACCAAACTCCACAAACCAGAATCTTAATACTATTTGTTCCCATGGGTAGGCAGCTAATAATAAAAAACAGCAACAGAACTGCACAGCAGTGACCTCCTCCATCAATGCCATGGTGGGAAGCAACGCCTTACATCAATCGTGGTAAGACAGTGGCAGACGAAGACAGGAGGATCCCACATTCCAGAGCAGGCTGGGCCACATAACCCTGACTTAAGAATATGCATCTGAGATCTTATTGCTAAAGATACTGTCAACTAGGCAGCAAGAATAAACCCGTATGAAGCAAGTTTAAATAGCTCTCAGCAATGTTTATTAGTTTCTAGGGTAGCTGCAGTGAATGCTTTAAGGCAGTCACCTAGTTTGAAAACACATCTTTCATCTCAACTAATATACCAATATGGGAGGAGAAAGTGCAAACCTTTATTACATCTTTGTACTATTTTACATAGAAAACAAACAAGCCTTTTTGTAGTACTAGAGGTTGAACCCACTGTTTTGCCTGTGTCAAACAGACATTGTCTCACTGAATCATATCCCAGATCTAAATCAGACAGTTTTCTTTACACTCACACAGCACTCCAGACTGATGAGTCAACTCCACATAAACCAAAGAATTGTATAGGTATCCTGGGCAATATTCATGTATCAGAAAAGAAAGAAAATTTAAAAGCCCCAAATGTATAGAATTTAGTAACATTAAGAAAAATTGCAGCCAGGCTTGGTGGCACATTCCTGTAATCCCAGCACATGGGGAGGCAGAGGCAGGCAGATCTCTGTGAGTTCAAGGCCAGCCTGGTTTACAAAGTGAGTCTACAATAGGCAGGGGTACACAGAGAAACCCTGTCTCAAAAAACAAAAACAAATGTTAAAAAAGGTAAAACTTTGTGTGTGTATGTGTGTTTACGTATGTGTATAGATAGATAGATAGATAGATAGATAGATAGATAGATAGATAGATAGATATAGATATAGATATATGAAACTTTCTATTCTTGCAACTTTCTATATATCTAAGACTACTATAAAAATTAATTTGTGTAAAATAAAAGGGCTATTTTTGTCTGGGCTAGAGAGATGGCTCAGTAGTTAAAATGCACTGTCTGATCTTCCAGAGGACCCAGGTTTGTTTCCAGCGCCCAGATGGTGGTTTACAACTTTGTAACTCCAGTCCCAGGGGGATCTGACATTCCTCTAGTATCCACGGGCACCTGAGAAATACATGTGGTACACAGGTATACACGCAAGCAGAGCACCCATATACATAAAATACATATGGAGCACAGGTATACACGCAAGCAGAGCACCCATACACATAATATACATGTGGTGCACCCATATATCCATACACATAAAATTTAAAATATAATTTAAAACATAAAAGGGCTGTGAGTTCCCAGAAAAAAACTAAGACACTATGAAGATGTCATGAGTGTGCTGCATTTAGTAACACTGCTGTGACTGTTGTCCAGAAAAGAAACTTGTATAGGGCCTCAGAGATGGTTCAGTGGGTAAAGACACCTGCTACAAGCTTGACAACCTCAGTTCAACTTCTAGATCTCCCATGGTAGGAGAGAATTGGCTCCTGCAACCTGTCCACTGACTTCCACATGGGGCACATGTGTGCCTACATATGCATACACATGACAAATAAGCAAATAAATGTAATGTTTAAATTTATTATATTTATGATCACTGATTACCTATTATTAGTTAATGTGCTTCGCTTTATTCACGACACTTGAGGGTCTACCTCCTGCTTATATGGAGTAAACAGGAAAAAATTCTTATGTTTTAAAGACAGGAATCTGGAACAGTGGGTGAAGTCCTAAGAATACAAATATCATTAAAAAAAAAAACCAGGACTCTTAAAATAGTCACAAGATTAACTTTCTCAAACAGATTTACGATGCATACTTGGCAGTGATCTGTATTACATCCTGCCATAGTTTTGTCTCCCCCCCCCTCTCTCTCTCTCTCACTCTCTCTCTCTCTCTCTCTCTCTCTCACACACACACACACACACACACACACACACACACACACACACCACACACACACACCACACACGGGGACACTTTTTTAGTTACTAGGACTCTAAAAACAGATGACAAAAATTTAAGTATGGCATATTAGTAACACATGGTGTGAGGCAGTTTCTGAAACCACATATAAAACAGATAGTAACAGTGCCTTTGTTCACAGAGCTGCACAACTGTGGGCTACACAACACTTGGGAGGCTGAAGCAAGAGGATTGTTATGAATTCAAGACTAACGTTGTCTACATAGTAACTACCAGCTCAGCCAGGGGAACATAGAAAAGGGCTAGGGCTGTAGCTCAGTTGGTAGAGTGCTTGCCTAGCATGCACTGAAGCCCTGAGTTCAATTCCAGCACTGCACGAAATGAGTGTAGTGACACATGCCCATAATTCCATTTCTATGGAAGTAAAGGTAGAGTTAGGAACATGAGGTCATCCTCAGCAACACAGTACGTTCAAGAGCAGTTTGAGGGTGGCCTCAGATAAAGAGACCTGTCTCAAAAATAAAAACATCAGAGAAATAAACAAAAGGCGAGGAGGAAAAGTTTTCATGCTTGAGCTGGGCGTGGTAGCACACACCTGTGATCCCAGTACTTGGGAAGCAGAGGCAGGCGATGGCTGTGAGTTCAAGGCCAGCCTGGTCTACAAGGAGAGTCCAGTACAGCCACAGCTACAGAGAAAACAAAGATGTTCATGCCCACAGAAAAGAAATTAAAAGGCTTTCTAACAGCATCTGGGGATGTGATCAAAAGCAAGAATGCTAAGCAAAACTGGACTCTAGCTCACATTCCAGTCCCTACTCTGTATTAGAGAACGGCCTCTGAGGGCAGAGTGTCATAAAAGTCAATGACGAGAAACCTAGGACTTTAATAAATGACAGGCTAAAAAAAAATAAAAGTATAAATGGCATCGTTATAAATCTTATCTTAAAAGTATCTTTTACCAAGCTATTAAGGTCACTACTTACAACTGTGACCCCCTCTCACAGAACACAGTAACAAAATACCAGGGATCTAAAAGTACCTGGAAATTGAACCATGTACAGTGTTATTCATGGCAAATTTCACTTTGTCAACTATCAATCAATCACCCCTTGATCAAATCTGTAGATCTTTTTAGATACTGTTTCTCCTTCATTTCTATTTTTTTTTAATTATTTCTAGACTACCTGCTGTTCTTGCAAAGGACCCAAGTTCAATTCTCAGCACCCACAATGCCTTGGGCACTTGCCTGAACAATGGGACCTTACAGACAAACACACACACATATACATACAATAAAAAAATTTTAATAAAGTAAAATTTACTTGTATGTATATGGGTGTTTTGCTAGCATATATGGCTATGTGCCTGGAGCTGCAGAGGCCAGATAAAGAAATGAGAACTCCTGGAACTGAGTTATAGTCAGTTGTAAGCTGGCACGCAACTGCTGGGAATTGAACCTGGGTCCTCTGGAAAAGCCATCTCTCCAAATACTTTCATTTTCTTCTATATAGAATTCGGTTTAAAATCTGAACTGACAAACTTAGAAAGTGTGTAATACTGGTTGGGGTAGAGGCATATGCCTGTTATCCCAGCACTCAGGAGGTGGGAGCAAGATTAGGAGTTCAAAGCCAGACTTGCTATATAGTGAGTTCAAGATAAACTTTGGCTCCCTCAGACTTGGTCTCACCATCACCCTACCATCCCAACGTAAAATTTCAAGCTGGTATTAGCAACAAATTGTGAATAAAGAACTATTAAACAGAAAATGGGGAGTTATTATCTGCCAGTAAGGCAAGATTTGACTTTAAAATCCAAGGTCTGAAATTAAACTTAGGAGCCCACACATCTCACTTACAAAATGATAGTGCAATGCTCTCCTAACACTTCTGAGGGAGGCTGCTCTGGGGAGATTTACTTTTGTACTAGTACCTTTGGAAGGATCCTATCACAAGCCTGACTAGGGCAGAAAGACTGACATGCAAAGGCAGAGGTTCCACTCAGCCTGAGGAAACACAGGACGGGGCCAGTGGGCTCTTATGAGTTAGTCAAATACTATTTTCTGTGGGTGTCAAGAGCTAATAGGTTTGGAAAACCTGGAAATTAATGGAAAGAACTAAATAGGCTTTTCAAAATTCTCTTCGCTTTATTTTAGAAAAATAAATGTTATTGTAACATCTACTATAAATAGAAAAGACTGAGTATGTATAAATACAAATCCTTACCGAGAAAAGGCTGCCAAAATCTCAAAATACAAGCAAAACCTAAGCTTTTCTATATATGGACACCTTATTGATATTTAGAGTTTTCTATTTATGGATATTTTATTTGTTTTAAAAATTCCTAATAAAATTTAGACATTGTCTCTCCTATTGCCTTAATGAACCAAAACTACAAATTACCATAAGCTGTAAATAATTAAACTGAGGATTTTTAGATTTACCCTTAAAATTGTACACATCCTTCTAGATGAGCCTAGGAGCAGTAAGTAATGAGAACTGCAGAAGCTTGTCACTAGGTGTGGCTGACTGTGAGGAAGTGGCGCCTCCTTACCCACTGGCCTCCGGAGGGAATCTGACTGTCACCTTTCCCATCTCAGCACCTGGAAGCTCAACGAATTTCCCAACATCTTGTTTTTTGTCAGGTACCTAAAACAAAACATACACAGCAAAAACTTACATGGCTAAATGCTTATGAATACATTCATTTATCAAATCCTGGTCACAAGCAGAATGATGAATAGGTCATCCTCACAGCCTGATGACTCAGAATCTAGTGGGGAACATGAATAAAGCCAAACAGCAGTTATCAGAGACATTTAACGGGTGCTGTCAGAGCGTTCTGTTACAAGTTATGAAGCAGGAGCTATGTTCCCAGGAAAAATCACAACAGAATGTAAAACCCAAGCTGAATCTTGAAAAATAAGTAGAAATGCCATTTAAGAGAAAGACACAAAGGCATGTAAGAGAAAAGTGGTATAAAGTCCACAGGTGCTGGGTGCATGAACACAGAGGCTGAAATAGATTGGAACCAAAACACAAGGGGATGTTTAATGGCTTGGAAGTCCCTGGTGGCAATGACTTGACCAGGTGCTGCCTTTGCAGACATCTGGGTTTGATCCCTGGCATCCACATGGGGGCTCGTGCCATCGTGCCATCTGTAACTCCTGTCCACAGGCACCAGGCAAGCTGTACAGACAAAACACCCATATACCAGTAAAATATGTTTTATATATAAAAAGATTATGGTATTTAATAAAGCAGGAGCTACTGGGGCCTCAGTAAAATCAACAATAGTAAGAAACTCACTCAATATAAGAATAGAACTTGCAGATAGATTGTTTGGGAAAAAAAATGAAGATGAGTAAAGATTTTTAGTGAAATCAATTGAATATACCATGACCTCTACATCCAAACTAGCGGTGCTCATAAATCTTATTACACCAGAAAACCCTCACTGAATCAAATCTGACTATGCATGCCTAATGTCTTGCTTTGGTTGCTATTTTGTGATATAGACCATAACCAAAGGTAACTTGGGGAGAAAACGACTGTTTGGCCTATATGTCCAGGTCATGGTCCAATGCAGGGCGGCAGGATGGAGCTAAGGCAGGAACCTGGAGGCAGGAGATGACACAGGAGCCATGGAGGAGTGCTGCCGCTTACTGGCTTGTTCCCTGTGGCTTTCTCCGCTGCTTTCTTATACAACCCCAGAAAACCTGCCCACAACTGCCAAAGTACGGCACCATACAGGGGGGCGGGGACCTTCCATATCAATCATCAATTAAGAAAATGCCCCAGAGGCTTGTCTATAGGCCAATCAGATGGAAACATTTTCTCATCTGAGGTGCCCTCTTCTCAGACTGACTCCAGGTTGTGGCAAGTTGGCAAAATATGCAACAAGGCTATCCAGTAAGCAAAGCAGATCAAAACAGAATACTGTCATCTGGTATAAGACTGAGACCTCTAGAGAGACCTCTAGTCTATTCCCGGAGTTGTCAATGCAAACACATAGGAATAGGAATTTATTGAGTGGACACGATGGCGTCTGTCCAGCTCTGTCAAGCTGCAGACCCCAAGAAGCAGAGGCATGGGCCTTTTATAGGTTTTAGACAAAGAAGTGAGTTTTACAGTATGCGATTGGTTGAAACCGTTACAGGGCCGTTAGGAACTTTCTTAGTTGGGAGGGTAAGTACATTCCTGGGAAAGTGAAGTTTTAAACACAAGCTGTAACACAAACTCGCTGTCCTTGAGTTACACTGGACTCTCCTCACAGGCTGGCTGTCCTTGGGACAAAATGGACTCTCCAAGCAGGTAAGATTTACAGACTTTGGCCTTAATGGGGATGCTTAAGGGTGGACTGGGTAGGCCAGCTTTTACATTTCCCCAGACTTTGGTCTTAATGGGTGTCCTTAAGGAGGGGGGCTGGTTCCTTCACTGGGAAGAGGACCTCTGCTGCTGAAACGTACATGAGATCCTCCTATGGAATTCACCCAGATTCAGTGATGATTCAGTGTGGAGGAAGAAGTACAATCATAAATCAGGTGACTGGGGTATCACTTGGTAGTAGGACACATCCCTAGCATCCAAAACAAGAACAATGCATAAAAAATGTGATACTCATCGTACGGAGTTTGGATGAAGAGCATACCCTGGGATGTCATCTTCTAGACGTACGTTCATGGTTTATGTAGTTGGACAGTTAAAGGCATACTAAAACTGTACCAAAATAGGATCTAAGCTTTTTTTTTTTTTAAGTGGAAATAACATTTATTGAATTTTTAAAAAGGCAATGTCATGGATCCAACACCAGGCTCTGAGCATGCCAACCAAACACCCTGACCCTGAACTACATTCCAATGCCCAGAAAACAAGCTTTCTGTAGAATAATAATCTTTTCAGATCTAGAGTCTCACTTAGGCTGAAACATCAGCATTTAAAAAAAAAAAAATTAGGGGCAGTGAGATGGCTGAGCATGTAAAAGCACTTGCTACCATGCTTGAAGATAGGCAGTAAGTCCCCAGGATCCATAGCTGGAAGGAAACCTAATTCCCATTAAGCTGTCCTCTGACCTTGCCGTGCTCGTGGGCATGTACAAACACAGACAAATAAATAAAAATGTGAACACTTTAAAGGCTTACCACTCTAGCTTTGCTTGCTGAAACATCCCACTTGGTACCGACTGAGCGGAAGGCCTGCTGCGCTTCAAGAAAGCCAAACCAGCGTTTAACATGGACCAGAGTTTTGTTCTGTCTCAGCTGTTCCTGCCAGGCAGCATTCCCTATAAGTGAACGTATTCGTTTAAATCTTTATCAACTAGGCAAATCCTAAAGCAAAGATACAGTACAGCTATGTGAACAGATTAGCTTCCAGCTGTGCTTCTGCAATGAAACCGTAGTAAGTTAATGTCTTTTGTATGATGGAGGCCGGCTGTGGTGGTGCACAGGTGTCCTCCCAGCACTCAGGAGGCTGAGGCAGAAGGGAAGGGCACAAGCCCACAGCATGGGCTACCTAGTTGTGAGAAACAGAACAGAACAAGCTAAAACACTTTCCTACTGACTAAGTCAATTTCAATGCTAGATCCTGTGCTCCTACCACCAATGTTTCATTTCACAGCAGAGCAACTAGACAAAACAATACAAGCTAAGGAAACCAGGAGGCAGTTAATCTCTAAACCATCAGTGTAGAATGGGGTCCTCAACTCCACTGCTTCCCTACTTTGTAACCTTGTTGGTATACAGAGACGCAGCTCAGCCCCGGTCAACTACGCACTGACCATTCTGTTCACAGTAAGCCGTAGACTCCTAGTTCTTCGGCCAATGCATGCATCTTAAGCTTTTAATAGGTCCACAGCTCCCACAACACAGGCTGTCTGCCTACATCATCTTAAGTAATCTTCAGCAGTCCATGTTTTCTTATATACTGTACACTTTTAAAAAGTACAGCTCTCAGCCGGGTGTGAGCTTTAATCCCAGAGCTCAGGGAGGCAGAGGCAGGCGAACCGCTGTGAGTTTGAGGCCAGCCTGGTCTACAAGGGAGTCCAGGACAGCCAAGGCTACACAGAGAAACCTTGTCTCAAAAAACAAACAAAAAAAAAACCCCAAAAACTATATATATACATATACACACACACATACATATATAAAACCAGCAATCAAATATAAGCTATACAATCAAAATTACACTTTTAAAAGCTGACTTTTAGTCTTGTGACTTCAGTGACCTCGTGTCATAAAAACCTACATAACTTTACTCCAAAATGACTGACTTTTGTATCTGCCTCCATGACATGTGAAGTTCAGCCTCTTCCTTGCTACTCTAGGTGAAACTGGTAGACTGCCGGAGTCTGTAGCTTTCTACACATTCTGTGTTGTGAACATTCAATCTTGATTGTGATGAAAATACTATAGCTATAAATTATATCAAAACATTTCAAACTATAAATTTTAAGTACAGATTTCAGGTATCAATTATATCTCATCAAGTTTTTCATTTTTTTTCAAGTTAACTGTTTCCCAGGTTGTTGTAAACACCATCACATCTGTTGTAAATGAATTGCACAAAGGGAAAAAAGGGACCCACAAAAGAATTACACTCCAAATACCTCACCAATTTGTCCTTTACAATCCTACTGAGCAAAAAGAATTCCCAAGTTGGAGACAAATGTGGGAGGTATAAGGGAGTTGCTTAGGTAGGAGTGCCAAGTAGGACGAGGGTCTCTTTAGCAGGAATGACACCTCCAAAGGTAAGAGAAATCAGGGAGAGAGATGACTTCCAGGGCCAACAGAGGACACAGAATCCCTGTGACTATGAACAAGAAAGCCAGATTAACCACCCCTCAGTTACTACATACATACATACATACATACATACATACATACACACACACACACACACACACACACACACATACACGTTCACTTCGGGACTGGTGAGATGGCTCAGCAGTTAAGAGCACTGACTGCTCTTCCAGAGGACCCAGGTTCAATTCCCAGCACCCACATGGCAGCTCACACCTGCCTGTGACTGCGCTCCAGGGGAACTGACACCCTCAGACAGACATACATGCAGTCAAAACACCAATGTACATATTTTTTTAAAAGCTCACTTTTCATCTATTTTATGACCAAAAAAGAATGCAAGTTGTTCAAAGTGATGCATTCCCTATAGTCCTACTCACTTGGGAGACTGAGGCAGGAAGGCTACTTGAGCCTAAGAGTTTGTGACCAGCCCCATTTCAAAAATGAATCCTTCCTACCCCAAACAACAACAAACCTTAAAAACTAAATCCCAGTACTTTAAGAGGAGTTACTGATACCTTTTAGAGTGGCCCAAACACATAAATCTGCTAAGGTCAAGGAGTTTCCGACTAGGTATGTTCTCAGAGACAGGCAATGATTAAGCTCGTTAACTGCAGAAGTCAGCAAGTCACACGAAGACAACTTTGTAGCACTAAACTCCAACCAATGGTCAATCTGTGAGCAAAGGTAGAAAAATGAACACCAGCGTTAAGGCTTGAAAGAAAAGTGATCACACTAAGAATGCCAGTTAGTGGAGCAACAAAACAGCCTAAACATTTCTTACCTGAAATTATACAACTTATCACTACATGGGTTCAATTCAAAGGCAGCACTTAGGGAGATTCTAGTGCAAAGTTTTTATGCATTTTCTCCAGGTCCTTTTCAGCTACTGTAACTTCCACTTTGAGGGTGTGAAATTAGAAGTTAATTCTTTCTGATTTGTGCTTTAGATTTTCATGGGTTCAATTCTGGTCATTTGGGTCTAAAATGTCACCTAAATAAATGCCATCTCTGCAGTTTATTTTTCCTATGATTTCTTTTTTTTCTTTTTTTCTTTTTTTTTAAAACCAGGTCCACAGAGGTCACATATCAAGAATGAACAAAAAAAAAAAAAAAAAAAAAAAAAAAAAAAAAGTTTGATAACTGACAGTAGAAAGGACTAGCTAATTAAGCTACCTAGACAGACAAGGGATTTAAAAGTCAGTAACTAAAGCCTATTTTCTGCCCTGCATGTTGGCACATGGCTGTAACCTGGCAGGGTAAGAAGATTGAGGCTGGACACAGTGGGCTACACAGTCAGACCTTATCCAAAGAAACCTAAAAAGAAAAGGCTTTTTTTTTGTTTTGTCTTTTGAGACAGAGTTTCTGTGTGTAGCTTTGGCTGTCCTGGACTCCCTTTGTAGACCAGGCTGGCCTCGAACTCAGTGATCTACCTGCTTCTGCCTCCTGAGTACTGGGATTAAATGTGTGCACCACTCCACCTGACGTAAAGGCATTATTTATTTCCTGAACTGTGATATTTTCAAAAATTAGAGTAGAACATGCACAGGAGAAAAACTGCATCTGCAGAATGGCACTGAAAAATGATCTGTTTTTGCTGTGATTGATCATTAACTTAAGAAAATGAGCTCCCACATGTGTGTGACCCTAGACAAATCTCTTCATTTTTATAGGCCTGTAAATGTCAAAACTGAATGGCATGAGCTAGACAGGACAATCTAACCCTGCAATTCTTGAAAATCAAGAAGGTGAAGATAGCACTTAATACTCCAAAACAGACTTGGTTTGGACAGAGACAGGGAACCTTAAAAGCTGAAAAGTCTGTTCCTTTGTAGTGCTGGGGATCCCACCCAAGGCCCTGTGCATGACAATGTAAAAAGCCTACTCAAACTATGCCTTCAGATTATTTTTTCTGAAAATAAGCATGCAATCAAACTAGGCAAGGTGGGACACAGCTACAATACACTCAGGAGTCAGGAGAGTCACCAATTCTAGGCCAGCACAGGCCATAGTAAGTTGACAGGCTAACTTGGACCACATAGAAAAGAACTGGTCTCTGCTTTAAATCACAAACCAAGCACAAACATTCCTTACCTCAGGGCCATGATTAAGTTCTGTTCATACTCTTATAAGGACTAATGTCACAGGTCAATGCACAGGAGGACAACACTGCTCCCCTATATCAGAAAGCACAAGACAAAACACTCACAGAAAAATAAATATTCCTTGCTTACCTCAGTGTGTTCCATCAGGTTAGTGCCATACAGACCAGATGTGGTTGCAACTCTAGCCAAGTAGCGCAATATTGAATTGGTATCAGTGAACACCACATTCCTAGAATTTAAGCATTATGTAAATTACAGTTGCTACAGCAAAAGTTGTAAGAGTCACAAATGTGGAAATGGAAATCTTAACATATTTACCAGATTTTTCTTCCTTCATAGTAAAAAAAGTGGTAATTTGATCATACTGTTTCTATCAAATTCTTTTGTTGTTGTTGTTGTTGTTGTTGTTGTTTTTTTTTTTTTTGGAGACAGGGTTTCTCTGTGTAGCCTTAGCTGTCTTAGACTCACTTTGTAGACCAGGCTGACCTCAAACTCACAGTGCCACCAGGCCCAGCTTCAAATTCTAATCTGTTCTGAAATCCCCACTTAAATTTAATTTACTTCGGGTGGTGGTGGCGCACACCTTTAATCCCAGCACTTGGGAGGCAGAGGCAGGTGGATCTCCATGAGTTCAAAGCCAGCCTGGTCTACAAAGTGAGTCCAGGACAGCCAAGGCTACACAAAGAAACCCTGTCTCGGAAAAAAAACAAAAAACAAAAATTTTATTTACTTTAGAGCAGACTTTCTATGACATACTTCATGCTTTAGGTTTTTGTTATTTTAGTATTTTTTATTGTATTTATTTATATGTTTGAATACAAATTTGCTTGTTTTTAATTATACACATCTATTTTGAGTACCAGTGTACCTCAGCTTGCATATGGAGTCAGAGGACAAGTTGGTTCTCTCCTTTTCGCATGTGGGTGCTGAGAAATGAACTCAGCACATCTGGCTTGTCAACAGTCTTTCAGCCAGGAGCTAACTCACAGGCTGTTCTGCTTTTTTGAGACAGGGTCTCATACATCCTGGGCTAGCCTTGAACTCAAGGTCCTCCTGCCTGGGGCTAGAGTATTGAGCCTATAAACCTGCACCACCATACCTGCCCTCCTCACTTTCAATTTTTATCAGTGGTGATAAAAATGTAACAGGATTTAGAATAACAGAGTAAAATACAGGATGCAAAGACGCCAGGGATGCACTGCTGTTTAAGGGCCTGGTTTTCTCAACTTTCAAGGGAAGGAAGCATGTCAAATCAGAACAAAATGCTAACAAAGCCAGACAGTGGTGAGCCACTGAAGACCAGCTACCCGGAAACCTGAGGCTGGAGGAGTGCTTGAATTCAGGAGTTTCAAGGCCAGCCTGGGCAACACAGCCAAACCCAACATGTGAAAGAAAGAAAGAAAGAAAGAAAGAAAGAAAGAAAGAAAGAAAGAAAGAAAGGAAGGAAGGAAGGAAGGAAGGAAGGAAGGAAGGAAGGAAGGAAATAAATCATTGCTGTAAAATAGCAAAGTGAGAGAGTGAGGGAGTCTTTAGCAAAACCAATTCTTTATAAGATACAAAATCATAAAGAAAAGTAAAAGTAATAGCAAGGAGATTTCAGAAGGTAGAAATAAAAAACTTTACAAGGCCTGGGAAAACAGAGTCTATAGTGGGTGAAACCGAACAGTAAGCAGATTTAAACTTTTAATGTCAGAGAAACCTTGGCTGACAGCAGTCTTGGGCATCATTTAAAAACACACTGCCCACAAGGCTGACCCTGCTAGGCCATCCCGGATACCTATTTTAGTAAAGCACCCTGCGAAGGCTCAAGCTCATCACCTCCACACCTGGGGGCAAGACTGTGGTGAGTTCAAGGTCAGTCTGGGTTACTGAGGGAGGTCATGTCTCGCGCCTGTCCACTCCATCCCGTTCCCAAATAAATGAAAACATCTCCTCTAGTAAGTAAAATATAAAGTCTTTTTTGGATAATTTCATCCACCTGAGAAAGAACTGTGAATTCTGACATCATGTTCACCAAATGAACAGCGGACAGAGCACTGCTGATACAGCTCACAGCTAACAGGACCAAGATTGAGACCGTTAGTCTCCCACCCAGAATCACAAGGACTTGTGAGGGCTTGAGGGTCTAATCTGGTATTTGAAAAAAGCCTCTAATTAACTGATTGATTGATTTTGTGGTGCTGAGAGAGAACTAAGGGCCTCAAGCAAAATATAAGTACCCTCTCACCACTTAGCTATATCCCGTCCCCTTTAACATTAAGAACAGTGACCAACCTGGCACGGTAGTGCAGGCCTATAATTCTAGCATTCAGGATACTGAGGAAGAAAGACCTCTAGCCTACGCGCGTGCAC
Source organism: Acomys russatus (assembly GCF_903995435.1). Taxonomy (NCBI): domain Eukaryota; kingdom Metazoa; phylum Chordata; class Mammalia; order Rodentia; family Muridae; genus Acomys; species Acomys russatus. The sequence goes on along the minus strand of NC_067142.1, from coordinate 79,567,908 downwards.
GCACTTGAAACACACACGCACACAAAATGAAACATCTTTCTAGGAACAACCCACATAATTAGCAAGTACAATAAGCCCAGAAAAATTCAGTGCTCTATGTTTTAAATGCTGTTCAGAAAAGAAAACACAAATGTAAGTAAGCACTTACTCAGACACCCGAAGAAGATTCTCTTTCCCTTCTTCCACAGAAATGCTGACATCACCTTTTACATGTTCCACTGCCAGCAGAGCCTCTAAAAATGACAGCATGGAAGTTTCTCTTTAAAAACAAGGTAGTATTTATAACCCGAGTCACAGAGCAGTAAGGATGAATCAATAACCCAGTATTCAATCCTGTAAGGTGTGGTGCCCCAACCCCCAGCACAGAGGTTAATCTTGGGTCTTAGAGAAGCAGCACACCAAAATCCATTGCTTATAACTGTGTTCAGCTTCCAGCTAGTGACACTAAAATTATTCCTTTCCTCCCCTAGAAGAAAGGAAGAAATTAGAACAGTGGCTTCTGTATCTGAATACTACGTGTTGTGCATTGTGCCGAGTGCTTCACGTTACACAACTTTTCATCTCTCTAGCAACCCTCTTACAGAAAGGAAGCTGAGGCTTGCAGCGATCACACAGCAGGCCTAGCGCAGCAGTCAGCATGTGAATGCAGGTCAAATGGTTCAGATCTCAAATTCTAAAACAGCTTGTAGGACCTAACACAGTGAGTAAATTCACCACCAGTGCTGACCCTTACTTTGGCTAGGATGGACAACCAGCACCAACACTCACTTCTATGGAAATTGTATGTTCCACTGGTAACAGGGCCCCACCCAAGGAAAGCGCATTAATCTTGCAAGGCTTGTTATAATAGAAAGCAAGTGCACTGATTTGAGTGTTTGTCTCCTCTGTAAGTTATGTTGACTATTGTCTGTAGGTCTGCCTCTCTCTTAAAATGTATGATGAAATTTAGTTGCCGGTCACAATATTAAGAAATGGGTCCCGGGCTGAAGAGATGGCTCAGAGGTTAAGAGCTGCTCTTCCAAAGGTCCTGAGTTCAATTCCCAGCAACCACATGGTGACTCACAACCATCTATGAGATCAGTGCCCTCTTCTGGTGTGCAGGGGTACATGCAGGCAGAGTACTGTATAAATAATAAATAAATAAGTCTTAAAAAACAACAACAACAACAACAAAAAACGTGTCCTATAGAGTGAAGCCTGCATTTACTCCCAGCACCCTGGAGACTGGGACAGCAACATCAGGAGGTCAAAGCCAGCCTGGACACACAAGATCATTTCTAAAGCCTAAAGACCAAGGCTCGTCAAGGGTGCCTGGACCCTAGATTCAATAATAAGAAAAGGGTGAAGGGGAGCAACACAGTGAAGAGGGTTTGTGCTGTCTCCCCAACCCTCAAAGATCTATGACACAGCAAGACCTCACTACAACTGGCCCGCTGAGTCTTGGACTTTCCATCCTGCAGAACTGTAAGTCAGTAAACATCTGCCCATTACACACTACCCTGTTGGAGGTACCATCTTAAATCTGCACAAAACTGACTAAGACAACAAGAGATTTCATAAAGGTAGCCTATTTTAAAAAGACAGACAAATCAAGGCAATCCAAGTAAATGAGATACATTTTAGTATGTCCATAATGGAGTCCTGCCTAGCATATAAAAAGAATGACCTATTGCTACAGGCAACAAGATGAATCACAAAAGCTCTATCCTGTGCATAAAAAGATGCATATGGTATGAGTTGATGTATATGAAATATTAAGGATAAAGCAAAAGCAAAATGAAAAAATCAGGTCACTGGCTACCAGATGCCAGGGACAGAGAAAACTATTTGTAATGGAAATATTTGGCATTATTGTTATGGGTTATGGATGTATAACGTATATATGTTTTATATATATATATATGTCACATGTCTGTACATATATGCCATTGCATATTAAAACATACAATTAAATTAGTATCAGTGAACTTAGATAAATGCAAATTTCAGGTCAAACTAATTCTCAAAATTAATTTTAAATAGAAAATGGAATATTTCACATTTATTTTGTTATGAATTTAAAATGAGAAAAATGCTGACAAATGTAAAAAGAAATGTCAAATTGGAAGGTCACACACTTTAATAACCAAGTGAAGCAGGATGCACTAATGGAAGCTGAAACCAGTAAGTACATTAAAAGAGAAATGTCTGCACAGCTCCAAGTTCTCTCAATTAAAATGACTTTAATTGCAAAGGAAAGCTCTACCAGGAGTGGGGTGCGGGACAGACAGGCTAGGCAAGCAGCACCACCTTCAGTGATGGAGACGAGAACGGGAAAATTAAATTACACACCAACTGCTGGGCTGTAGTGTAGAGCAGGAATAGTTATACCATCCCTGCCAAGGATGGACAGCCTAAACCCAACCACAGGGAAACATCTAACAGCCCAATTAAGAGAAACACAAGTAAGAGGCTTGTCATCTTCACAAGTCAAAGCTATTAAAACGAAGGGAAAGCTAATAAATCATTGCACATTCAAAGAAACCAGGCAAACAGGACATGAAGAAGCAAAGCATGGTCCTTCCTGGTTGTTGGGCACCACTGTAACAATTAACAGTAGTGAACCCTGTGCATTAGGCAGGCAGAAGAAGTCTATCCATGTACGGTTCCTGTAGGAAGTCAGGCAGGGAGACTCCATACGAAGCATTCTGGGTGCAAAAGCACCAAATCTGCTATACGCTCTTAAGCAGGATGGAGGGAAAGGTCTATGTACACTTCTTTAAGTTCGAAAGTATTTTAACACACACAATGTGACAAGCTAATAATCCATTTTTTCTAAATATTTAATCCAATTTTATTGCTTAAAGAGAATATATATCTGATTTGAATAAGTCATAAAAATTTAAAATGAGGGAAAGAGGTGCAAGCAGAAAAATATTATATATCTCTAGCTGGCTTAAGTTCAAAATGAAAGAGCCGGGCGTGGTGGCGCACGCCTTTAATCCCAGCACTCGGGAGGCAGAGGCAGGTGGATCCCTGTGAGTTCGAGGCCAACCTGGTCTACAAAGTGAGTCCAGGACAGTCAAGGCTACACAGAGAAACCCTGTCTCGAAAAACCAAAAAAAAAAAAAGTTCAAAATGAAAACAAAATTTAAGACTCTCTTCCAGAATACTAGCAGAATGTGGTTCTGAGTTCTAAGGACACAGACCTAGTTAATGGTCCCCTGCAGTAATTTTCAAGGCAGTGGCAGTTTACACACACACACGTCCTGAACATCTACAATGTGAAAGAACTTTTCCTGTAGTCTCACTCAATTCTGGCAACCAGCACTGGATGGGTTTCCTCCTTCCTTACAGGATAAAACAAATCAAGGAACCAGTCAACCTCACCCAAGTCAGCAGCCAGGGTTGGACTCAGGCCTCCAGGATTAACCAACATCGTCTAGTGCCATTTCAAACCAAAATTCAAATTTACCTCTTTTAGAGCTTATGCGTTTGCTGTCAGGTTATCATACTGGGACTGGAACTAATATGCTAAAACGCTATCACTTTAAAACATTCCAAAATGATTACTACATTCTATTTTTAGGGTTGGGGGGTGTTGCTTGCCTAAAATTCAAAGTGCCTTGCATTCTATCCCAGCACATTAATACATAAATAAATGTCTTTTCATCCCAGTTGGTTCAGACTGCTGTCAAAGTTGAGATCGTAAGAAATTTCATCTGCTGCACACGGCCAATAGTATTTAAAGGGCTGAGTTTTGGAACATCAGAAAGTACTTCGGAGTCTACACCGTGCACCTCATGGTTAAATGATTTTGCGTAATTTCAGAAAGTAACGAAAAGGCAGAAATCTTAAACTATATAGCAATAGAGATGGCCACTTTGTAAAATCAACTCTGAACGGAACGTAGGACGGCATTTACTCGAGCCTTCACTAGGTCCACAGGGTGTGTAGTAAAGCACCCGGTCGCATGGGTGAGCAGCGTTCCTTCGGCTTTCCGTAATTACTACCTTCAACCATCGCAAAGGCAGCCTCAATTAAAATTCCAAGTGCTGACAGGAAAGTCTACCTCGTTCCCTTTAACTCGACAGCGCATGCATGGGGGCAACCGAATTAAGATCTTCTCTGAGAGGCGAGGAAGGGATGGGAGGTTCCCGATGAGAACTGGGG